>NC_041386.1:56205513-56367046 GCF_002162155.2 Triticum dicoccoides | reverse complement strand
CTTCCGCCGCCCTTCACCATCGCCGGCGCCGTCACGCCCGCAGGCGTGAGCTGCCGTCGTCCGCCCCGCGCCGGCGTGCGCCTCCTCTCCGCCGGCGCTTCTCGTCGGTGACCTCAGATCCGGCCGGCCCCCCTCCTTTCGCAAGTCCAGCGAGCTCGAAGCTCCGGCCGGCTATCCTCGTCATCGGTGCAACTATAGTAGATTTGGATCTGAGATCCGTTCGGGTTGACTTTTGCCCCGAAACCCTAGTTTATTTGCTCCTATTCATCATGTCGTATCTCCGCATCCGTAGCTCCGTTCTGGGCATATAGCATATCAAAATGTTCGTCTCAGAGAGCACATCATTTCATATCATTTCATCATTTTCATTTGAGTTCATCTTGATGCCCGAAATGCTGTTAGAAGAGTGCTACTTGAGTTAATTGTCAGATCTGCTGCTCCATTTAGATATTTGTCATTTTTGTCATGATTAATGTGTGCATGATATGCCCATGAGCTCTACATATGTTTTGTTAAGGGTTTTGCCATCTTTCCAGAGGTGCAACCCATGTATTTTTGTGATGTGTGTGGTGACTAGCACAAGCTGGCAAAGTGAGGCATTTGATAATGCTGATTTCAGGGACTTGGCATTCCCACTAAGTCCTTGACCTGTGTATCTCATATGGCCATATGTTCATGTTGTTTCCTAGTGATCCGTGCCTCTTTTGAGGATGATCAGTAAGGATGATTTGTTAATCTTATAGTGCTCTATCCATCCATGTCCTTGTTTGCAATTATGGAGCATCCTAGCTTGAGTCAATTGAGCTCTACTTTTGTCATTTCATGAATCTGGGCAGATTGTCTACTTGTTAGCGATTTTACCGATGATGTTGTAGTTGATCCGTGCATGCTATGTTATTGTTCTTGCCATGTCTAGCTTGCATTTTGTGTATTCTTGATGGGTGTATGCTTAGATTGTCATGACTTGCTCTGTAGTGAGTGCATCGAGCTGGTAAACATGCCTACTTGATATCTGTTTTAGCATGCTCCAGTTTTCACTAAGTCTGAGAACTGATTATGTTTTTTCCATGTTCACATGCTTGCAATTGTATTTTCTGATCCCTTTTAGCTCAAGGTCACTAAGGTACTTTTGTTAAGCTCTTTGAGTAGCTCCATGCCATGCTTTACTTTGCCATGTTCAGGTCCTGTAGCATGTAGTTTTGTTGCTCCGAAGAGTGCTATCTGATCTGAAATTCCAGACAAGTGTTAATTTCACTAAGCCTGAGATGTGTTTACCATATGCATTTTTGCCATGCTTGTTTGAACCTGTTAATGGATGAATTGGCCGTGGCTCAGTGCTAGACTTTTGTTAAGCTTCTTGAATGCATCCCTGCCATGTATTTTTATGCCATGTTTGAGTGCTGTAGCATGTTCATCTTGTTGCATTTATATGGCTACTTGCTGCAAATCGCAGAACGTGGTCATATTTGAATCGCTTGCCATTTCCAAACCGTAACTCCGATTCCGGCGTTCTTTATATCGTTTTCAAGCGATTTCATCTCATCTTTACAATGGCACACTTGGAATTCCAAGTTGAGGCCAGGTTCATGCATTCCTTGTCACATATTGCATATGCATCCCGCATTGTATCCCGCATAGCATATCATCTTTGCATCATATTGTTTGAGCTTTGCACGTGGTTGATTGTGTTCCGTTTTCTTGTTTGTCTTGTTTGGGTAGAGCCGGGAGACGAGTTCGCTAACAAGGAGCCCGTTGAGTTTGCTTTCGAGGATCCAGTCAACTCTGACAACTTTGCAGGCAAGATGATCATACCCTCAAAATCACTACTATCTTTGCTTTGCCAGATGCTCGCTCTTTTGCTATGCCATGCTACGATGCCTACCACTTGCTTTCATGCCTCCCAAATTGCCATGTTTAGCCTCTAACCCACCATGTCCTAGCAAACCGTTGATTGGCTATGTTACCGCTTTGCTCAGCCCCTTATAGCGTTGCTAGTTGCAGGTGAAGATTGGAGACCGTTCCTCGTTGGAACATTTATTTACTTGTTGGGATATCATTATATTGCCCTGTTATCTTAATGCATCTATATACTTGGTAAAGGGTGGAAGGCTCGGCCTCTCGCCTAGTGTTTTGTTCCACTCTTGCCGCCCTAGTTTCCGTCATATCGGTGTTATGTTCCCGGATTTTTGCGTTCCTTACGCGGTTGGGTTATAATGGGAACCCCTTGATAGTTATCCTTGATTAAAGCTTTTCCAGCAATGCCCAACCTTGGTTTTACCATTTGCCACCTAGCCTCTTTTTCCCTTGGGTTTCCGGAGCCCAAGGGTCATCTTATTTAAACCCCCCCGGGCCAGTGCTCCTCTGAGTGTTGGTCCACCTGTCAGCTGCCGGTGGCCACCAGGGGCAACTCTGGGCTGGCCTACCCGTACCTAGGACAATCTGAGTGTGCCCTGAGAAAGAGATATGTGCAGATCCTATCGGTATTTGTCGGCACATTCGGGCGGTGTTGCTGGATTTATTTTAACCTGTCGGAGTGTCTTGAAGAACCGAGGTACCGAGTCTGATCGGAACGTCTCGGGAGGAGGTCTATTCCTTCGTTGACCGTGAGAGCTTGTCATGGGCTAAGTTGGGACTCCCCTGCAGGGATTTGAACTTTCGAAAGCCGTGCCCGCGGTTATGGGCAGATGGGAATTTGTTAATGTCCGGTTGTAGATAACTTGAACTATAATTTAATTAAAATGAATCAACAGTGTGAGTTACCGTGATGGTCTCTTCTCGGCGGAGTCCGGGAAGTGAACACGGTGTTGGAGTAATGTTTGCGCAGGTTGTCCTCTAGTTTCTCGCTCGCGCTTTGCCTCCTCTTCTCGCTCTCTTTTGTGAACAGGATAGCCACCATATATGCTAGTCGCTTGCTGCAGCTCCACATATTTACCTTGCCTTACCTATAAGCTTAAATAGTCTTGATCGCGAGGGTGCGAGATTGCTGAGTCCCTGTGGCTCACAGTTTACTTCCAAACCAGATGTAGGGCCTGATGATTCTGCTCCAGGTGACGCGCTCGATCTCAAGTGGGAGTTCGACGAGGACTCTCAATGTTACTACGTGTCTTTCCCTGATGATCAGTAGTGGTGCCCAGTTGGGGTGATCGGGACCGTGTCGCATGTTGGGTTATCTTTTATTTTGGCACCGTAGTCGGGCCATGAGTGTTTGGATGATGTAATGTTATTTATGCACTTTGATTGACGTGGCGAGTGTAAGCCAACTATGTTATCTCCCCTTTTATTATCTATATTATTACATGGGATGTTGTGAAGATTGCCTAACTTGCGACATATGCCTTCAATGCGATTATGCCTCTAAGTCGTGCCTCGACACGTGGGAGATATAGTCGCATCGAGGGTGTTACAAGTTGGTATCAGAGCCTTCCCCGACCTTAGGAGCCCCATTGCTTGATCATTTTTAGTAGCCGAGTTGTGTCTAGAAAAATGTTTTGAGTCATTTAGGAATTATATATCGGAGAGTTAGGAATTCTTTTTACTTCCCAGTCTCCTCATCGCTCTGGTAAGGCATCGTGACGTAGAGTTTTGACTCTTCTCTTCTCAAATTTCACTAAATTTTTTTTAGGATCACGCGGGTATCTTGGAATCGTTCCGATGGTTTTATGACGAGAACATTGTCTTGGTGCCTCCTGTCAGGGGTTTTGTGGAAGTGTCCCGGGGAGTTGAGCTTTGAGGTGTTGTCGTCATAATTTTATCTTTGCAATTCTGGAATACCTGAGTTTAGTACGCCGACATCGAAAATCTCTTTTATGCAGTTCGTTGGTGAGATAACCTCGACGCCACCTAGTACTGGGGCGGGAGTTCGGGAGTATCGCCATAACTTGTATAACAGATGCTTTTTGAAGGTTGAGGTAGATGGTTTTCGAAGTTTTTCTCGGTTATGTGTTGAAGGATGGATACAGCTGGATGTAGGATTTGCTAGATTTGGGTGAGATATTATGCTTCCCCTGTATCCCCAACACCTGATTGCATAACCGGAAAGGTTCAGGAGTTTCATAGGTGGGAATTCAAGTAGCTCTAGTTCTTCTTCCACGGATATTTGGTTTGAGATTGGGATTTCTTACCGAGTATTCGTTCTTGATCCGTACCTTGTTGATTTATTTCTCTACCTAAATTCTAAGTGGCTTCTCAATTTATGGATATGTGACCATTTCAAGAGGAATGCATTCGTTCTTATGTTCGGATGTGAAGACTTTATGTTGCAATTTTCATTCCGTTGGATTCAGCTTCATTTTATCTGTCAATGTGCTAACAGTGGTCAACCTCTTCAGGATGGCTCCCGCTAAGAGCACCAATCAGAATCAGAATCAGGATCCGCCACCACCTCCACCTCCTCCGGAGGCATGGCAAGCTGTGATGGCCGCAACCAATGCAAACACATAGTTGATCATGCAAATTCTTCAAGAGCGCAATCAAGGCAACCAAGGGAACCAAGGCAACAATCAGAATCACTTTTCTACACTCAACCAGTTCCTTGCTAACGGGCCAAAGACTTTCAGCAATTGTGTTGAGGCAACTGATGCTGACGATTGGCTCGTGGATCTGCGTAAGCATTTCGAGTGCAATAACGTTAGGCCTGAGGACTTCGTCAAGTTCGCTTCCTTCCAACTCAAAGATCAAGCTGCAGAATGGTTCCAGCAGTACAAGGATTCCAGAGGTGGACGTGTTATTACCTGGGATGAATTCCGTCAAGATTTCAGAGATCACCATATCCCTCAGAGCGTGGTTGAAAGCAAGCGCGAGGAATTCCGCAACTTGAAGCAAGGCTCTTTATCTGTCTATGACTACAACAAGTTGTTCCAGAAGCTCGCCCGCTTTGCCAAGCAGGACGTCCCTGATGAGAAGAGCATGATATACTAGTTCAGGGGTGGTCTCAGAGAAGAAATTCAGCTAGCTCTTGTTCTCTTCGAGCCCTTGAGGTACGATGAGTTCTACAACATGGCATTGAAGCAAGAGGCCGCTCAACTGAGGTGTGATGCTTCCAAGAAGCGAGTCAGAGATGCTACTCCTTCTTCCTCTACTCAAGTGGCCAAGCAGCAGAAGTATTGGCTTCCTCCTCCTCCGTTCCGTCAGCCGTATCAGCAGAAGAGCAAAGGTGGCAGTGGATCTTCCCACCCACCCAACCCTGGCTTTCAGAACAAGACTTCGTCTCAAGCTCCAAGATCGAGTGCTCCGTATCACCGTCCGCTTTCAGAGGTCACGTGCAACAAGTGCCAACAGAAGGGTCACTATGCCAACAAGTGTTTCAACCAGAGGCGTCTTCCTCCTCCTCCTCCTGTCAGATCGGCAAGTACAGTTGTGGTCAAGCATAACCCCAAGCACGCCAAGGTCAACTTGATGAATGCAGCTCAGGCAGAGGACTCGTCAGATGTCATTATGGGTAACCTTCTTGTTAACGATATTCCCACAAGAGTCCTTTTTGACACTGGTGCATCGCATTGTTTCATCTCGAGACCGTTTACATCTAGGCATGAATTGGTTTCACAAGTTTTGCCTAGTCCGTTAGCAATTGTCTCTCCCAGTAAGCGCATGCATGCTAACTCCATCGTTCCGGATGTTACTATCACCTTGGGTGACTACAAGTTTCTGGCTTCTCCAACGGTTCTTGGTGACTCGGATATTGATCTTATTCTCGGAATGGATTGGATTTCTAAGCACAAGGCGCATCTTGATTGTGCAGCCAGGCAGATTCAATTGACTCATTCGTCTGAGGATGTAATTGTCTTTGCCGCTCGTGATGATACCATCCGTCTATTTTCTCTCAATGAGAAGGGTGAACTGGATGCTATCTCGCAAATTCCAGTCGTTTGCGAATATTAAGACGTCTTTCCAGAAGAGCTTCCAGGAATGCCTCCGCACCGGCCAGTTGAATTCGTCATCGATCTTGAGCCTGGCACGGAACCTGTGTGTAAGCGTCCTTACAAGCTCGGACCTGAAGAGTTGAAGGAGCTGAAGAAGCAACTCGATATTCAAGAGAGAATGGGTCTCATCCGGCCTAGTTCTTCTCCGTGGGGTTGTGGTGTTCTTTTTGGGAGGCATGATATAACAAGTGGTAGGTAGCGCGACATAGCGATAGAACGAACAACTAGCAAGCAAAGATAGAAGTGATCTCGAGGGTATGGTCATCTTGCCTGAGATCCCGCAAGGAAGAAGAATGAGTCCAAGAAGTAGACGACCCAACGTAGTCGAACAAATCCTCACAACTTCGGAACGAAACCGAAGCTAACGAGAGAAGCAACCCGGAAACAAGCAAGCAACATAGTAAACAACC
The DNA here is from genome assembly GCF_002162155.2 of Triticum dicoccoides. Taxonomy (NCBI): domain Eukaryota; kingdom Viridiplantae; phylum Streptophyta; class Magnoliopsida; order Poales; family Poaceae; genus Triticum; species Triticum dicoccoides. Next base: position 56,360,718 of record NC_041386.1, on the reverse strand, counting down.
ATCACATAAACATGGCATGATGCACAACCAAGTATGATGCACGTCCGATTTAATGAAACATGGCATGGCAAAGTGCACAAACAAAACTACAAGTTAAGTGGATCTCAATATGCAACGAGTTACATATTGACGAAACACCACATTCAGACATTTAGTTCACTCTCGTTTATGTACCCAAAAATATTAAATGTTGTTAAACATGGCAAGATGTGAAGCATAATAAAACTCCCTATCTAGGTAAGTTTAAATGAGTCCGGAACAACAAGCAACAAGTCCGGAAAATTCTCATGTGCATATTTTAGATTTGGTACCGTTCTGCCCTATATACAATTTTAGAGTTGTTAAAAATGCAAAGTAATGCCACCATGTTAAAATATGCATTTTTCTACCCCATTTACATATAAATTTTATTAAATTTGGAGCTACAGTTATTAAGTTATGAAATAAATCATTTTAGCATGTTATTTGAGCAAATTTAAACAAGCAACATTTTAAACATTTTAAACATAGATGAAAGTGGGATATTATGAAACTAGATGAAATTCTAACCATTTTACATATTAAATTTGTTTAATAGGATGCATGGTTATTTAGGTGTGAGCATTTTAAAATGATGGCAATTCTGTAATCATGCATGCACGGGTTATTTAGAAAAAAATGTCGGACAGTAAAAAAACAGGCGCACAGGCCGAAACTAGGCATACAAAGCACTTGGGCGCTGGGGTATCGGTGCCTCACCATGGGCCAAGGCCCAGATCTGTAGAACAGGCCGGCGGATCTGGCGGCCCACGGCGATGGCAAAGCCGAGGTGGGCGCTGGGCCTTGCAGCCGCGACATGGTTGTGTCCCAGCCACGCTCGCGGTCAACCGACGCATCCGGATCGATCAGGCGCCCGTCGTCCTGCTCGTGCAAGAGCGAAACAGGGAGGTGGCGCAGGACTAGGTGCGATGCAGGGAGATCGAGGTCGTCGTCGGCACTTGGCGGCGGGGACGGCTAGATCCGAGCAAGAAGCGTCGAGGGCGGGTGGTTCTGGCCGGAGGCAAGGCCGTGACGGGGCGACCTCCTGCAGCAATGGCGGCAGCAACGGCTGTGTCAAAACAGGCTCGCGAGGAGCAAAGGTCCGATGCGAGCGGCAAGGTGACTACCTGCAGCGGCACAATCCAATGGCAATGGGGACGGCAGGAGGCGGAAAGGCGAGCAGATCCCAGCGGCGGAGGGGCTTGCACGGGCGGCGTCCATGGCGCCCTTGCTCCTGTCCAGGACAAGAGAGGAAGAGCGGGGAGGTCAGAGAGAGAGATAGAGATGGAGAGAGGAGGGAAGGAGAAATAGAGGGATGAGGGAGGAGGCATGGCCTGGTGGCGCTGCTCAGCGGAGCTCGCCGGAGAGGGTTCCTGAAGGGGCCGGAGGAGCTGAGGAGGCCGGCTGCTGGAGATGAGTAGGCGACAGGGTCACGACGGGGATCTCTTTGGGCTGGCGTGCGAGAGGGACGGGGTGAGCAGGAAGGCTGCGGGGCGCCTGGAGGACGGCTCGCCGACGGGTGGAGGAACGCGAGGGCAGAGGCACTCCATGACAAGGGGCTCGAGCTGCCGGTTGGATGGATGGATCTCGGTGGGGGAAAGGCCGACACTGAAATTGAGGAGATGTGGTGGATCGGCTGCTGGGTCGGGATGGATCCCGAGAGAACAGTGGCGGCGGTGGACACGGGTGGATGGGACAGCTCCCCTCAAATTTAGGGTTGGACGATATATATACATTAGGTGGGTTAGGTTAGGGGCTACCTCGTCCCTACGATCGTAATCAGACATGTGAGAAAATATAGATTAGGAAGTCCAATTAAGAAAACGAAGATGTTTTATAGATGTGTGGGGATGATCCGGACCCAACGGTGACGACTGAGTGGGTCGGGTTCGGGTAAGTTTCGGACACGTGTGAGGGGTCGATGCACTATGCAAAGAGGGGTTAGGCGAACGAGGTCAATTGTATGGTTGCACTACAAAAAAATACACTTCCGTGATGATACATGTTTGTTACAGTAGGTCGCGTTTTTTGTCATGCATGTACATCCATGACAAATTTATGACAGAATCAAGATAGTCATACATGTGCTGTCGTAGAAGTGTTCCATGACATTACCAAAATTATCATCACGGAAGTGTCCACTTCCATGACGATAAATCGCGCGTCACAGAAGTGCTTTCGTCAAGGGTGACCGACACATGGCATCCACCGTAACGGAATGCCGTTAAGCTATCGGGTCGGGTTTTGGATCCGATAACCCGTTAACAGCCCCGACCAATGGGAAATTTCCACGTGTAAAATTCTTATTGGCCAGACGAAACACGTGTCAGCTCGTCAGCGGGTCAGATACGCGCCTATGATATGTCGACACGTGCCACGGCCCACCACTGGCCCATTTAGCTTACAAAGCCGGCCCGTTTGACTTGGTCAAAAGTTAACGGGCTGGCCCATGAAAATCCCGTTAACGGTCTCTTCACAAATAGCCCATTTTACGGCCCGTTAACTCACAACCCGTTAGGCCCTAAAGGAAATCGGCCCAACAACGTCATGTGGGCCGTCGAATATAACACTAGCCCATTTCACTTTTCGGCCCATGTATGGCCCACGACATCTTTCGGCCCATATGAGGCCTTCGTATCTTTCGGCCCTTTACAGGCCCACGGTGACTCTAGCCCATAATGAACAGTAATTTTCTTTATACCCGTTAATGGCCCGTGATTTACATGGGTCGTTTCCAGCCCGTGTTAGCTTTCAGCCTATTGACGGCCCATACGTTCTTGGGCTCCTTTTCGACCCTCGATTACTTCCGGCCCGTTACTGGCCTATTCCCCTAATGGGCCAAATTCGGCCCATGGAAAGAGTCGGCCCGTTACTGGCCTATTACCCTAATGGGCCAAATTCGGCCCATGGCAAGAGTTGGCCCGTTTCTGGCCTGTTACCCTAATGGGCCAAATTCGGCCCATGGTAAGAGTCGGCCCATTCCGGGCCTGTTAACCCATTGCGCCATTTCCAGCCCATCTTATATTCTGGCCCATTAACGACCCGTTATGCATGTGATAGAATTAAGCCTTTGCTGTCTTACGGCCTATTAACGGCCTGTTACCGTGCTGGACCGATACCAATTACGCCTGATTATGGCCCATGTAGACCCATTTATCCAACGTCCCGAGGCCCACCGATTACAGGCCCATTTATCGACGGCCCGTAGGAGACCCATGGATCCTACGGCCTGTATATGGCCCATGGTAGTTGCGGGCACTAGCAAACCAGGGAAAAAGAAGACTATGAAATAAATAAGGTCGAAACTAACGCTAGGCTATTAAGGCGATTGCACAGATTACATCCACTCGGCATCAAAGATCACCACCAGTGCAAATATAGGGAACACCCTACACTATACAAAAATGGCTTGCTGTTTTCTTCAGCCGGTGGCTGCACGTTAAGAATAAATTTTGTATCGCACCAAAAAAAATTACAACTATATAACAAAAGGAAGGTTGGCATAAAACTTAACAGTCTAGCAGATAAATGCACCACCAGAAGTTCAGAAGCTCAGTTCATTTGACCTAACTGTTACATTTTCATGATGTATTGTCCGATGGAGCACCATAACCCTCGCCTTCATTTCCCTAGGCTCCTGAACAACATAGCAAATGTCTGATAGTCTGGTTTCAAAACCATGCATATCTTGACGACATTGAGCAATGTTTCTCCTTGTTTCACAAAGGGTCTCTGTTAGGGAATGGACTTGTGTCCGGAGCGCAGATACAACATTGCTTTGAGCTTGCATATCTTGATCATGAGGCAGTTTGGACGATATTGCCTTAACAACCAACCCAATATTACGCAGGAACGTGCTTTTGGCACTGTTAGTGGACAGGTACTGACCCACTGCAGCAAGAGCTGACATTGCGGTTATAGTTCCCTCGCCACCTTCAGAAGGTGGCGGTTCCACCATTTTTTCCATAGCTCACTAAAAAGTTGAGGTTTTACATTAGTAGTACCAAAACAGAAGATATTAAGGAGGCAGCAAAACCAAACAAAATAGATTTGGTCTATATATAGAACTTATTCTAGTGAACCCATGTAAAATATTAGTTGTATTTTATTGCAAAGTACATAATAAAACCAGGTTCCAAACATATGACCATGTACCATCGCTAATGTACTCTCTATTTCTTCACATTGTATTGAGGGCTAAGGATAAAGAGACGAACTTTATAATACGGTAAGCATAGTATTACATCATTCATATCACAAAACAACTGAGAACAGACAAACAGGCAATTGTAACATTGTGTGGGCGAGTCGAGCACGTAACTAGATTACGGGTCAAGATCAAAGGAACATCACTCCTCTCTTTTAAACCTTGTAAGGTGCAATGATACGCTAAGACAATTGTGTATAAAATTGAAAAGAGTAATAGACATTGGCTGCAAACCATGCAGTTCAAGGCACAAGTCAAAGTAAGTAGTAGTTAAAAGGCATGATGATTAAGGACTTACAACAGCGGCTTTGACTGGTGTAGTCATGCCCTTCTTCTTGCTGGTGTGACAGTCCTTGAAGATTTCCACAACATTTGATTCAGGTACTTTTTGGTCCTTGCGGGCTTTTCTCTGCATTTCAAACAAGTCAATATAGATCTGATAATATGGTACAGCGAAAAGAGTGAAACAATAGCTAATTACAAGAGCCTCGCAGTGTGCAATATAGCTACGAGATCCTGTCGTCTGTTGGAATTTCACTTTCGTACGGTTGGCCTTGTTCTTTGAACAATTCACCTACAAGAAGATAGATTTGTGTGGCACATGCGTAAATAGGACCTCAACATGTGATCTGATCACATATATATAATGTACCTGATATATACTTCGGATCAGACCAGTGTTTAACAAGGCCCCTCCAGTATTCATCCGATATATTTTCCACTGGAGATGTTTGGGAAAGTTCATTGTTAGCCTTGCCTTCAAAGTGAGTTTTCCTCAAGTTATACCGATACTGTCGCAGAGCAGACTTGAAAACATGGGTGCAAGCTTGTCTGGTTGCATCATCTTGGCTATCCAACTTGAACCTCATTTGTTGAAAATTATGGGAGTCTCATTATCAGCAACCTAGAAAGTATGGGACAGAGCAAGACGATATTACTAGTTTCCATACATAACCATACTTACAAATAAATGGTCGAGGAAGGTGTTGAACTGGGTTTCGTCTTTGTCATTCCTGTACTGAATCCATGTTGGGAGGATATGTACATGACACCTAACGGCAACCGCTGCCTCTGATACTAACTTGGCTAACTCTGTAGCATCACGTGGCCTTTTTAAACCCGCCTCAAAAACAAATCTCCATTCTTCCTCCTATAGATTTAGTTAACCTATCGAGTATTATCCCCAATGTTTGTTTCCTCTTGCGCCTAGGTGCTAGTCCAACAACGAACATAGGAAGTGTTAGTGTATATCAAACTGTGAGACTACATATAAAGAAGCATGCAACTGTAACTTGACTCTAGCAACTACCTTCTTGTTGTTGAAGCTCACAAGGTTCATCTGATATTGCCAACTCGTCTTGTGTCAAGAGTGCTTGGGAAGTAGTGTTAGGTGGCAAGGGAGCTTGGGAACATGCCGCTAGCTCAGTTGACGCACGAGTAAGTCATGCAGTTGGTAGTACCGTGGTAGGTGTTGCAAGAACTAGGGCTGTCTCTGCTTGTTTGGTGGCAGCTATTTGTTTCTGTTTGGCTTTTTTGCAACTCGTGTAGCATGGGATGCCGTGTTTGTAGAATTTTCCGCTGGACTTTGACCTTCTATTGCACCATCAGTACCAGTAGAATCTGCAGGATTCATCCACTTCTCATTCCCTGCTATTCTGTGTTTCTTCCTCTTTCTCTGTGCCATGTTAAGTCAAGCCGACAAGAAAAGCGAATAACAATTTAGTTCTTCAGAACAAATTGATGCGTGATGCAGACGAACTGAACTTTGATGTTAGACAACCACATGATAGGAGGATGTAATATGTATGAAAAACAGGACGGAAGAGATAACCAGAACTATGATGTGTAAACTAAGAAGAAGACATTTCACCAAATTAGAAGCAATGCAATGGAAGGTAGACACCATATGAAAGATGCTACAAATATCGCTCTGCCAAGTTAACAGTGTCTCACCATAAATGACATTTAAACAAATGTGAAGCAATACAAGAAATAAATCATATGCAAGATGCAAACAACATCACACTACCATGTTAGAGGTCTCTCGTCATTAGTGCAATTGCATATTCACATCATTGCATATTCACAGCTTATGATGTGTAAACTAAGGAGAAGGCATTTCAACAAATTAGAAGCAATGAAAGCTAGACACCATATGAAAGATGCAACGAATATCACTCTACCAAGTTAAAATTGTCTCGTCATAAGTGCCATTTCAACAAATTAGTAGTACAAGCTAGAAAAGAATGTGAGATGTAACCTATATCACACTCCGAAGTCAAACATGTCTTATGATAAGTGATTGTTGCAGGTTACACAACAGTAGTAATTTGATGTAAGAACATGGTGTGATAGACAGATATTGTATGTTCTAGAAACAAGAATACGTGTCTTATTCAAGTATAATGTGTAAAGTAAGCAGATGGAATTCAACAAAATTAGAAGCAATACAAGCTAGACATCACACATAACATGCAACCACATATAACAGTGCCAAGTTAGAGGGAGCACCGGTGATGCTGCACTAGGGGAGACGTGCTCATCATAAACACAACTTTGTTGAGTGTCTATGCATGTGTTGTCTTGGAAATCATCTTGGGGGTGTGGAGGAGTAGAAACTATAGAGGCCCTCTGTTCAGAAGGAGCACCTTTATCCGCTGCCTTGCTAACTTTCTTCTGCTTTATTGATTTTGAATTGTCAAGTAAAACTAACAAGAAAAAGCAATAAAATTCTCTCTTCAGAACTCATTCATGCATGATACTGACAATCACTACTTTGATGTAAGGCAAACACATGATACCAGGATGGAATATGTATGAAAAATAGGACGACATGGCATGTTCACAACTGTTTGTGTAAACTAAGCAGAAACCATTCCAGCAAATAAGAAGCAATGCAAGCTAGACACCACATGAAAGATGCAACCAATATGACTCTGCCAAGTTAAAAGTGTCCCATCATAAATGGAATTTCAACAAATTAGAAGCAGCGCATGCTATAAATCATATGAAAGATGCAACTAATATCGCACTGCATATACTAAAGGTGTCTCGTCATGTTGATTGATGCGGGATACAAAAAAACAATAGTTTTATGTAAGGACATGCTTAATAGACAGATGTACTATGTACTAAATACAGGAAGGCATGTCACATTAACAGGTATAATGTATAAGCTAAGCAGACTAGCACATGCAGTTTAACCAGATTGGAAGAATTGCAATCTAGACACCATATGCAACATCCAACCACATATCACGCTGCCAAGTTAGAGCAAGCACCTGAGATGCTAGTGTAGGGGAAATGTTGTAATCAACTACAGAGCTACGTTCACTATCTTCATCTAGCATTTCTGTTTCTTGAGAATCATGTCGGTAGGCTGACGCTGCATTCTTTAAATGAGGAGTAGTCCCCTTGCCTGCGTGCCTCGTCATAAGTGATTGATGAGGGATACACAAGAACATTAGTTTGATGTAAGAACATGGTTAATACATAGATGTACTAGTATGTACCAAAAACAGAAAGGCATGTCATATTCAAAGGTATAATGTGTAAGCTAAGCAGATGCAATTTAACCAAATTGGAAGCAATACAAGCTAGACATCCGGCTGGAGTGGTGAGCATGATCATCTAGGACCTGAGAGCCTGGTGGGAGGCGGGTTGCTTCGCCACCATCGCAGCTTTTTAGTTGGCTTCCAGGTGATTCCTATCTTTGCTGGGCTTGTCACTGGCTTGGCCAGTGCCCTGACTAGCTATTTGTCTTCTGGTGCTCACGGGATGGTGGTTCATGTAAAAAAATATCTTTCCTTATCTTACCGACTTCGGCCTTTCGAATACAAGCTAGACACCATATGGAACATGCAACCACATATGACACCGCGAAGTTAAAGCAAGCACCTGGGATGGTGGTTCATTGCGAGTGAGGTCATCAACTCCAGAGCTACGTTTACCGTCTCCATCTACTGACATTGCACCCTTTATAGCGCTGTAACGTGTCTTGCCTACCCGCATATGAAGCTGGAGCAACTTATCTCTTTTCTTTTTGGCTTCTCTCATGGCAGCAGAGTCTGAAATACCCTTGCATAAAAACACAATAGTGAGAGTAAGGGTGAAGTGTGTGCAGAACTAGTGTACTGTAAAAGTAGCAGATAGCAAGTGGCTGAAAAATAAATGACAGGAGACATATGATAGCTCTACAACATTGCATGGCAAACAAAATTAGATTCTACTCCGCATGATTTTGTAATATATGAGCACAGGAAATGCAGGTACTCCTCCAGCACACCACCACATGCGGTCATATCTAAGATAACAGTCGACTGAAAATAAATAGGTCAGTCAATTTTTTTAATGAACCGTCTGAACTATAAGGAACGGGCAGATGGCCTTCGACTACCTCCCGCCAGTCATTATTAACGATCTTTCTCGAACCACCAGTGACCACCGGCCCAGACCCCTACCTCCGCCGCCCCGCCCTCCCATCGACCTCACACCACCGCCGTGCTTGGCAGCAACCCAGGCCATCCCTTTAATCCCGGCCGGCCTCCAGATCGGGCGCCAGTAGCTCTAGGCCGCACACGCCCCTAAGATAAACACCAAGGCGCTGCTTCCCCGGTGTAATAGGCGTACTAGCGCCTGTTACGCTGGGGAATGCTTCCGTTAATTGGGAATCAACTGGCCAGAAATTGAAATTCAGGGGGCGACGGACCTCTAGCTAAGGTGAAATAGTATATGAGGATAAACCTTGTGCATCGCGAGTTACTAGGAACATCTAGTATCAAGAAGAAGCGGTCAACTAGTGTCTTCTGTGGGATGAATACCGTGCAAGCAGAGACGTAAGATTTGCACGAATAAGAGAATAGGAGTACCTTTTTCGGTTGCCGGTGTGGTCACCTCCACATGTCGCATCGATCTTCTTCTTTTTACCGGGGAAACCGATGTTCTGGAGGGTGCAGGCTTGGACGAACCCATGGCCAAATTGTTGACTGTGTTGCCGTGGCCATATGTCGGCGGAGGGGAAGCAGATCCGAGGTGGCAAAGGACGGCGTAGCAGGAACAGCTTCGGTGCGGTGGATGGTGGCGAAGTTGTAGCGGCGGTGGTGAGGCGTAGGACGGCGTGGTCGAACTGGCTCGGGTACGGACAGCTCGGCCTCGGCTTCAACTACTAGCCATGGAGGGCGTTGCGGTTGAGGTTGCGGTGGATGACGATGTCGGGGTATCGGCTCCGGCGTGATGGAGGAGGGCGGCGGTTGATGGGTGGGATGGGGTGGCGGACGGAGGACGCCGGGGTTTCGCGGCTGGTGGAGAGGTAGTTTTGGCGCCCATAGTGTATGAATGGGGAATCAGACGGGTGGGGGGGGGAACCATGTTTCGGTTTGGGACGCGCTTGTTTTTGGCTTTTTTGAACAGAAGATGGGACGCGCTTGTTTGAAATTTGGGGAAAGTACAAACTTTGCCCCCTCTTAAATTTCGGACCTACTGCGGGTCGGGGGTAGGATGGTAATCCCAGGTGTCCCAAATAGTGGGCGGGAGCGATTTTGGCCGCGCGCATGTGTGCTTAGGGGACCATTGTGTATGAATGTTTTTCAGATGCGGTTGCGTGGCGTCTAGATGAAGCTACAAACCTACCCCGGTTTAGACCTTTGGACGTCGGGCCGGTAGGTTTCACGGGTCAGAGTTATTAGAAAAGTAATTTCCTTGTACTACCAAACATTGGTCTCACGCGGTTTCGGGCGAGTAGAGGCTCTTTTGGCGCTTCGTTCGAAATTTTGAAACACAAGCACTCGCGTTTAGAGTACTCTTGAACCATGAGGATTGACCTAAATAGACAATGTTATATTTGACCTTGTATATTTGAAAACCTCATTAAATTATCTGCTTCTTTTTGAAATTTTGACACTTGAAAATCCTATAACTACGATTATTTTGGAATGGAGGAGCTAAATTTAAATCTATTTTGTACACGACTACATATGCTATTATGTACAAAATCAGAGCAAAGATTGGTGCCCCCATAATTTAGGTATGGTTTACAAATTCCATGATATCAAATTTAAATAATTGAATGGACTTCATGTTGAATTCGATTTTTCAAAACCACCTTAAGTTGAATTCAAATGTATGCTAGTTCATGGGTAGCTATTTATAATGTCCATTGTGTAACTTTCGTATGTATAATGTGCTTTACACACACAACATGAACTATACTCACGTTTATATTTGATTGCTAAAGCGATGCATTCTCCGGAGTTCAAAATACTAACTATGTGGATCAATTGTGTCGAATAATAACATAGACATGCTCAAATTCGATAGAATCTAGATGTCTGATGGATCAATGACCGCTCCTTACGCGAATTGCAAATATCATGATCCCATCCTAATATTTGGATACAATTTATATCTTTAATCAATATGTAGAGCAGTCTTTTACGTGTAGTTTCACTGTCCATCGGTCGTCTCTCACACATGCTCACACACTCTCTCCCGAGGTGTCTTTCTCGCGCACATGCTCTAGATATAACCATCCCTCCCTCTCGTAACCATTTACAACTGTTTCCACTAACCTTTATCACAAGCACTCTTCCTCTCTCAAACATACACACACAATCCTCATCGACCGTTTCTATATACATGGACCTACCTACGTGTCTCATGTACACACATTATCTTTACGCCTGTCTCTCACGCATTGTCTCACACCTCTCTTCCTAATCGACGAGTATGATTCTAGCAGAGCATTCTGTAGGATTCCCCTTAAAGTTAGGTTGGATGAATAGTAATATTAGAGATAAAGGGGTTACCTTAGTCCGAGAACCTAGGGTTACAAATCCTAGCCGGCTTTGTCAGTGGACACAGTCCTTCACAATTCTGCTATCTTTGTCTTGTACGACTAGTCATCCATGGGTCTTCCTAAATGCGTCACGGGCCGACCAATGTGGCGTAGGACAGAACCGAACGAAGGGCCTGACCGCGACCCACCGGACCTCACGCAGTGACACACCCTCTGCCCCCACATCTCATTATCTTCTCACACCCACACATACGAACACAAACACCACACACACACAAAATTTCTCCTGGTGCCTCTATTCCCTCCCCCCTTGCATATACACACTCAAGAGGATGGAATCTCTTGTCGTGACGTCATATTCGTCTCTCTCTCTCTAGACCACTCTCATTTCTCGTGCTATCTCTCCCACGCCCCCCGTCGGCCCCTCTATCCATGCCTCTCTCGAATACGTAATACACACACATACCTCTCTAGGCCCCACCAAATGCATCAACTACACATTCACACATGTTACATCATGTACCCCATTGATCTAAAAAGCCCTCTCTTCACGTTTATTTCGCATACAACATTCCTTTTGAATAAAGTGTGGCCAAAAAATTATTTTAGAGTTTCTACATATATACAACATTACAAAGTTATATGGAGGAGTACGAACGCTAATTTGCATTGCATGGTGCCCACAATGATATTTATTCCGCACTGTGAATTTGTATATTTTTATACTATATACAAAGTTAGTCATAATAAAGAGAAACGAAGAGCATCTCTCTCTCCATCGCATACCCCTGTACACCCCTTTCACGTATGCGCACAAAACTATCTCCAGGTCCTCTAAAAGTAAGCCCCCAGAAAATTCACACATGTTTCATCTTTCTATCGCGATATATGCAATGACAATCATTGTATTTGAAGCGAAAGCACGATACATACATTGGACTTCAGAATCCACTCACTACGGTCACCATTTACGTTTAGTGGTTATTATACAGTCACGGGCTCACCGTACAACTCTGTATTTGCTCATGACATGACTAGTTGACCAGTTAAACGCTCCACATGGCACCTCTAGTGTTGCATCACATTATCTCACTACCATCGTGCCCACCTGTCGACTTGTATCTACTCTACATCTACACTCTTATAAAATACATAAAATACACTCTTATAAAAAACAGAGTTGGTGATGATGGTGTGCCTGCCATCCTGCAATATAGGCCGTCCGATTTATATCTGACAGATAGGAAATAAACTATGGCAATTTTGCAAAAAGGTACCCACACACCTCTCCACATTTGCAAATAAGGCCTTCCCTCGTTCATCCTTTTCTCTCACAAGATAAACAAGTCATACAAATGCATCTTGATGTTACGTGCAATGCACGAGCATCTTGCTAGTAAGAATGAAAACAAATGACAAAAAAATATTTGGACGGTGGTTCGAAGTCATGACCGCGGGCACAGCGGACAAGGTGGCCTTGTATTGGTATGCTGAGCCGTCTATTTTAACACACAGGAGCTGGTGTGGTGATTATACACACACGCACGCATGCACACGAACTGCATCCACGCAACACTCACACAAACACATGCACCCACACACACGCAACACTCACACGTACACACACAACCACACACGCACGCAACAATCACACGCACGCACACAACACTCACATACACACACGCACGCATGCATGCACACACCAGTACACCACACGACCAACACACACTCTCACGCTCAAGTGCTCAACCTACACGTGCATGCACACACATCAGGCCCTGACAGACACATACACAACTAGGTGATTCCCGCACACGGGTTGGAGCCTTGTCATGCCTGCATAAATTTGTGTTTATCTGACCTTTTGCCTATGCAAACTGACAGGTGGGACCCACAAGGAACATGGTCAATTTAACTAGTCAACATGGTGCCACACAGACTATTTGGCCGGTCAACAGAGTGCAATCCGATGCTGAACTGTGAGCAAGTGACCGTATAATCACCGCAAAACGTATATAGTTACCGTAATCAGCTTATTCTGAAGTTCGGTGACCGTATTACGCTTTTCTCTCTATAGGCCCTCCAAAACTACATCTCTACACGTTCTCACATGTTACATCTAAAAACTACAATATGCAATATAACACTAGTACTACTACACTCTAACACAATAAATCATATGTGTTTTTAGTTTTACTAGATATCATATTGTTACTTATAATTATTCAGTTTGCATACATTAAAATTTCCTTTGAAATGTATGGCCAGTATCATCTACCGCGCGAGAAAAATCCCGCCCTTTCCTGTTTAATCAGGTTTGTATCGATGGATCGTGCGAAACAGCAAAACTATAGTACTATACAGTACAAGTGACAGTTCACTGGGCCGTCGTGTCGTCTACTCCTCCGTCGTAAGAGTGGAGCGCTCGCTTTCATAAATGTTCTAGTCCCTTTCGCCGACATGTGGGACATCAAGCTACCGGGTCCACGTGCCATACCGGAATACAGTGCAGAGCAGCCAGGGTGAAGCACCCCAGTCATGGCGCCGGCGTAGTAATGAGCAATGAAGCGTCAAATCACAAAGCTGCACCTTTCCCGCAGTTAAGTTGGAGGGACAAAGCAACCATCATTTCACTCATTGCTGAATCCGCTTCTTCCTCATCTTCTTCAACTTAACCACGTGTTGCTTCTGCCGTTGTTCTGCCTCATGTGGGACGCGGATCGGCTTGGTAAAACACTGACACGTGGGACCGCATGTTAGCAAACCGCTAGGAGAACGTCCTCTGAAAATAAGAAGCCTAATCCTAGACTTACAAAGGGCTACGTAGCTGCTACAGATACTTTCCATCTAATCTATATATGCCCCCCTAATTTTCAGGTGGGGTGGGCCTAATCCTCTCCTTTAATCCAATCAAATAGTCCCACATCACATCATTTCATAACTTTACGTAAACCATTACGTGGATGTAGCATTGCTCAAATAAGAAACCTCCCCCGCCATCCGCGCGGCAAAATCACCTCCTTTTTACTAATCTTGATTCTATAATTTTTTAGATCAATATAACTGAGATTTGTATAGATAGCACACAGGAGCAAAACCAAGTGGTATGGTTAAGGGCATCCACAATGTGTAGCCAAATGTAAAAATAGCTTTTGGCATCGTGGGAACCATTGTGGACGGTGTTGCCAAAGCCAAAAAGATGGAACCGAAGCTCCATGATTGATTGATTGAAGGAATAGAAAAATGCAACATCTCTCCTCTTTCTCCCATGCTTGGACGCATGTAGTACAGTATAGAGCACAGAGTCTACTCCCCTGTCCATTCTATCACAAATCACAAAGCAATGAGGTGTCAAATCACAAAAGCACGGATGGAGCAACCATCATTTCACTCTTCGCTGACTCCGCTTCTCCATCGTCTTCTTTGAGAAACCATCTCACCGCACTAGTACTCCTAGTAGTACTCCCTCCGGTCCTTTTTTGTCTGCGTCTAAGAAAAATTCGTTTGCCCCGCAATGCTCTGCGCATTGGCATTTTTTCGCTGCTCTTTCCAACCGGGCCCTCCATCCCTTTCCACCGCATGCGTGCCTGCAGTAATCCCATCTCTCTTTCCCATGTGCTTCGCATCTTCCCAAGGCAGAGAGAGCTGCTTGCATGCAGAAAAAGGAGAGAGAGCGAGAGGCGCATGCATGCAGAGAGATGGACAGGGGAGAGACAGACGACATGCATGCATGCGGAAGTGAGAAGGTTGGTTTGCATGGCGCTGCATTAATCAAGAGATGAGGAGTGAGATGGTTAACTCTTTGGTCTTTGGAGAAAAAAATACGCATTAATTGACACGTGAAACGAGCATTTGTATCGATTAAATCCCGCGAAGGAAAACCCCGCCTTTCTTTTTTAACACTAGTACTCCTAGTACGTACGTACTTATCCTGTTTGGGTCTAGGCCTTGCATTGCAAAACTTCGCCACACATTTTTGCCAAGCTTTCCTAAAGTTTTCAAAATGAGAAGGAGGTACACTTGCGCACGGCTGTCGCGGTCGCACCGCACCCTCACACGGTCGCTCCTGCACACCGCGGTCGCACCGCACCCTCACACAGTCACTCCTACACGCTGCAAACCCAACCAAGGGAACACACCCTCACTGACAGGTGTTGTTGCATGTGAACAAACCAAACTCAGCCATCCTATCGCCGACACATAATTTTCGTTCATAGAGTATGTTTATCCAACCGCATGTTGGAGAGTATCCATACGGCCTGTGCGGTGGTCTATTGGGGAAGAAGAAGAGGTGAGGAAGAAGGAAAGAAGGGTTAGGAGACGTAGGATATTCATCCAACCGCCCGAAATGGTAGACTTGTTGGAAATATGCCCTAGAGGCAATAATAAAATGGTTGTTATTATATTTCCTTGTTCATGATAATTGTCTATTGTTCATGCTATAATTGTATTATCCGGAAATCGTAATACATGTGTGAATACATAGACCACAACACGTCCCTAGTGAGCCTCTAGTTGACTAGCTCGTTGATCAAAAGATAGTCATGGTTTCCTGACTATGGACATTAGATGTCATTGATAACGGGATCACATCATTAGGAGAATGATGTGATGGACAAGACCCAATCCTAAGCATAGCTCAAAGATCGTGTAGTTCGTTTGCTAGAGCTTTTCCGAATGTCAAGTATCATTTCCTTAGACCATGAGATTGTGCAACTCCCGGATACCGTAGGAGTGCTTTGGGTGTGCCAAACGTCACAACGTAACTGGGTGACTATAAAGGTGCACTACGGGTATCTCCGAAAGTGTTTGTTGGGTTGGCACGAATCGAGACTGGGATTTGTCACTCCGTATGATGGAGAGGTATCTCTGGGCCCACTCGGTAATGCATCATCATAATGAGCTCAATGTGACCAAGTGGTTGATCACGGGATGATGCATTATGGTACGAGTAAAGTGACTTGCCGGTAACGAGATTGAATGAGGTATTGGGATACCGATGATCGGGTCTCGGGCAAGTAACGTACCGATTGACAAAGGGAATTGTATACGGGATTGATTGAATCCTCGACATCGTGGTTCATCCGATGAGATCATCGAGGAGCATGTGGGAGCCAACATGGGTATCTAGATCCCGCTGTTGGTTATTGACCGGAGAGTCGTCTCGGTCATGTCTGCGTGTCTCCCTAACCCATAGGGTCTACACACTTAAGGTTCGGTGACGCTAGGGTCGTTGAGATTTAGTATACGGTAACCCGAAAGTTGTTCGGAGTACCGGATGAGATGCCGGACGTCACGAGGAGTTCCGAAATGGTCCAGAGGTGAAGATTTATATATAGGAAGTCAAGTTTCGGCCATCGGGAAAGTTTCGGGGGTAATCGGTATTGTACCGGGACCACCGGAAGGGTCCCGGGGGTCCACCGGGTGGGGCCACCTATCCCGGAGGGCCCCATGGGCTGAAGTGGGAGGGGAACCAGCCCCTTGTGGGCTGGTGCGCCCCCCTTGGGCCTCCCCCTGCGCCTAGAGTTGGAAACCCTAGGGGTGGGGGGCGCCCCACTTGGCTTGGGGGGCAAGCCACCCCCCTTGGAGATCCCATCTCCTAGGGCCAGCGCCCCTAGGGGTCCTATATATAGTGGGGGGAGGGAGGGCAGCCACACCCTAGCCCCTGGCGCCTCCCTCTCCCTCCCATGACACCTCTCCCTCTCGCTAAGCTTGGCGAAGCCCTGCCGAGATCGCCGTTGCTTCCACCACCACACTGTCGTGCTGCTGGATCTCCATCAACCTCTCCTTCCCCCTTGCTGGATCAAGTTGGAGGAGACGTCTTCCCAACCTTATGTGTGTTGAACGCAGAGGTGCCGTCCGTTCGGCGCTAGGTCATCGGTGATTTGGATCACGACGAGTACGACTCCATCAACCCCGTTCTCTTGAACGCTTCCGCTCGCGATCGACAAGGGTATGTAGATGCACTCCCCTCTCCCTCATTGCTAGATGACTCCATAGATTGATCTTGGTGATGCGTAGAAAATTTTAAAATTCTGTTACGTTCCCCAATAGTGGCATCATGAGCCAGGTCTATGCGTAGTTTCTATGCACGAGTAGAACACAAAGTAGTTGTGGGCGTCGATATTGTCAATTTACTTGCCGTTACTAGTCTTATATTGATTCGGCGGCATCGTGGGATGAAGCATCCCGGACCGACCTTACACGTACGCTTACGTGAGACTGGTTCCACCGACTGACATGCACTAGTTGCATAAGGTGGCTAGCGGGTGTCTGTCTCTCCCACTTTAGTCGGATCGGATTCAATGAAAAGTGTCCTTATGAAGGGTAAATAGAAATTGGCATATCACGTTGTGGTTTTTGGCGTAGGTAAGAAACGTTCTTGCTAGAAACCTATAGCAGCCACGTAAAAACTTGCAACAACAATTAGAGGACGTCTAACTTGTTTTTGCAGCATGTGCCATGTGATGTGATATGGCCAAAAGGATGTGATGAATGATATATGTGATGTATGAGATTGATCATGTTCTTGTAATAGGAATCACGACTTGCATGTCGATGAGTATGACAACCGGCAGGAGCCATAGGAGTTTTCTTAATTTATTTATGACCTGCATGTCAAAATAAACGTCATGTAATTACTTTACTTTATTGCTAAAGCGTTAGCCATAGTAGTAGAAGTAATAGATGACGAGACAACTTCAAGAAGACACGATGATGGAGATCATGATGATGGAGATCATGGTGTTATGCCGGTGACAACGATGATCATGGAGCCCCGAAGATGGAGATCAAAAGGAGCAAATGATATTGGCCATATCATGTCACTATTTGATTGCATGTGATGTTTATCATGTTTTACATCTTATTTGCTTAGAACGACGGTAGCTCAAATAAGATGATCCCTCGTAATAATTTCAAGAAAGTGTTCCCCCTAACTATGCACCGTTGCGAAGGTTCGTTGTTTTGAAGCACCACGTGATGATCGGGTGTGAGAGATTCTAACGTTCGAATACAACGGGTGTAAGCCAGATTTACACACGCAATAAACTTAGGTTGACTTGACAAGCCTAGCATGTACAGACATGGCCTCAGAACACGGAAGACCGAAAGGTCGAGCATGAGTCATATAGAAGATACAATCAACATGAAGATGTTCACCAATGTTGACTAGTCCGTCTCACGTGATGATCGGACACGGCCTAGTTGACTCGGATCATGTTGCACTTAGATGACTAGAGGGATGTCTATCTGAGTGGGAGTTCATTGAATAATTTGATTAGATGAACTTAATTATCATGAACTTAGTCTAAAATCTTTACAATATGTCTTGTAGATCAAATGGCCCACGTTGTCCTCAACTTCAACGCGTTCCTAGAGAAAACCAAGCTGAAAGATGATGGCAGCAACTATACGGACTGGGTCTGGAACCTTAGAATCATCCTCATAGCTGCCAAGAAAGATTATGTCCTAGAAGCACCGCTAGGTGACGCACCCATCCCAGAGAACCAAGACGTTATGAACGCTTGGCAGTCACGTGCTGATGATTACTCCCTCATTTAGTGTGGCATGCTTTATAGCTTAGAACCGGGGCTCCAAAAGCGTTTTGAGCAACACGGAGCATATGAGATGTTCGAAGAGCTGAAAATGGTTTTCCAAGCTCATGCCCGGGTCGAGAGTATGAAGTCTCCGACAAGTTCTTCAGTTGTAAGATGGAGGAAAATAGTTCTGTCAGTGAGCACATACTCAAAATGTCTGGGTTGCATAACCGCTTGACTCAGCTGGGAGTTAATCTCCCGGATGACGCGGTCATTGACAGAATCCTTCAGTCGCTTCCACCGAGCTACAAGAGCTTTGTGATGAACTTCAATATGCAGGGGATGGAAAAGACCATTCCTGAGGTATATTCAATGCTGAAATCAGCGGAGGTGGAGATCAAAAAGGAACATCAAGTGTTGATGGTTAATAAAACCACTAAGTTTAAGAAAGGCAAGGGTAAGAAGAACTTCAAGAAGGACGACAAGGGGGTTGCCGCGCCCGGTAAGCAAGTGTTGGGGAACATTGCAGAAAACAAAAAAATTTCTACGGTTTCACCAAGATCCATCTATGAGTTCATCTAGCAACGAGTGATCGGATTGCATCTACATACCTTTGTAGATCACGCGCGGAAGCGTTCAAAGAACGGGGATGAGGAAGTCATACTCGACGTGATCCAAATCACCGGAGATCCTAGCACCGAACGGACGGCACCTCCGCGTTCAACACACGTACGGTCAGCGTGACGTCTCCTCCTTCTTGATCCAGCAAGGGGGAAGGAGAGGTTGAGGAAGATGGCTCCAGCACCAGCACGACGGCGTGGTGGTGGTGGAGCTGCAGTACTCCGGCAGGGCTTCGCCAAGCTCTATGGAGGAGGAGGAGGTGTTGGAGAGGGAGAGGGAGGCACCAAAGGCGTGGGTGTGAGGCCCTTCCTCCCCCCCACTATATATAAGGGGCCTAGGGGGGGCGCCGGCCCTAGGAGATGCAATCTCCTAGGGGGGGCGGCGGCCAAGGGGTGGGGGGCTTGCCCCCCAAGCAAGGGGGGCGTCCCCTTTAGGGTTTCCCCCACCCTAGGCGCATGGGCCCTAGGGGAAGTGGCGCCCCAGCCCACTTTGGGCTGGATCCCTTCCCCTCTTCAGCCCATGGGGCCCTCCGGGATAGGTGGCCCCACCCGGTGGACCACGGGACCCTTCCGGTGGTCCCGGTACAATACCAGTGACCCCGAAACTTGTCCCGATGGCCAAAATAGCACTTCCTATATATAATTCTTTACCTCCGGACCATTCCGGAACTCCTCGTGACATCCGGGATCTCATCCGGGACTCCGAACAACATTCGGTAATCACATACAAGTCTTCTTAACAACCCTAGCGTCACCGAACCTTAAGTGTGTAGACCCTACGGGTTCGGGAGACATGTAGACATGACTGAGAAGGCTCTCGGGTCAATAACCAACAACGGGATCTGGATACCCATGTTGGCTCCCACATGCTCCTCGATGATCTCATCGGATGAACCACGATGTCGAGGATTCAAGCAACCCCATATTCAATTCCCTTTGTCAATCGGTACGTTACTTGCCCGAGATTCGATCGTCGGTATCCCAATACCTCGTTCAATCTCGTTACCGGCAAGTCACTTTACTCGTACCGTAATGCATGATCCCGTGACCAGACACTTGGTCACTTTGAGCTCATTGTGATGATGCATTACCGAGTGGGCCCAGAGATACCTCTCTGTTATACGGAGTGACAAATCCCAGTCTTGATCCGTGTCAACCCAACAGACACTTTCGGAGATACCCGTAGTATACCTTTATAGTCACCCAGTTACGTTGTGACGTTTGGTACACCCAAAGCACTCCTACGGTATCCGGGAGTTACACGATCTCATGGTCTAAGGAAAAGATACTTGACATTGGAAAACTCTAGCAAACGAACTATACGATCTTGTGCTATGTTTAGGATTGGGTCTTGTCCATCACATCATTCTCCTAATGATGTGATCTCGTTATCAATGACATCCAATGTCCATAGTCAGGAAACCATGACTATCTGTTGATCAACGAGCTAGTCAACTAGAGGCTTACTAGGGACATGTTGGTGTCTATGTATTCACACATGTATTACGATTTCCGGATAACACAATTATAGCATGAATAAAAGACAATTATCATGAACAAGGAAATATAATAATAATCCTTTTATTATTGCCTCTAGGGCATATTTCCAACAGTCTCCCACTTGCACTAGAGTCAATAATCTAGTTACATTGTGATGAATCGAACACCCATGGAATTCTGGTGTTGATCATGTTTTGCTCTAGGGAGAGGTTTAGTCAACGTATCTGCGACATTCAGATCGGTATGTACTTTACAAATTTCTATGTCTCCATCTTGAACATTTTCACGGATGGAGTTGAAGCGACGCTTGATGTGCCTAGTCTTCTTGTGAAACCTGGGCTCCTTGGCAAGTGCAATAGCTCCAGTGTTGTCACAGAAGAGTTTGATCGGCCCCGACGCATTGGGTATGACTCCTAGGTCGGTGATGAACTTCTTCACCCAAATTGCTTCATGCGCTGCCTCCGAGGCTGCCATGTACTCCGCTTCACATGTAGATCCCGCCATGACGCTCTGCTTGCAACCGCACCAGCTTACTGCCCCACCATTCAAAATATACATGTATCCGGTTTGTGACTTAGAGTCATCCAGATCTGTGTCGAAGCTAGCGTCGACGTAACATTTTACGACGAGCTCTTCGTCACCTCCATAAACGAGAAACATTTCCTTAGTCCTTTTTAGGTACTTCAGGATATTCTTGACCGCTGTCCAGTGTTCCTTGCCGGGATTACTTTGGTACCTTCCTACCTAACTTACGGCAAGGTTTACATCAGGTCTGGTACACAACATGGCATACATAATAGAACCTATGGCTGAGGCATAGGGGATGACACTCATCTCTTCTATATCTTCTGCCGTGGTCGGACATTGAGCTGAGCTCAATTTCACACCTTGCAACACAGGCAAGAACCCCTTCTTAGACTGATCCATATTGAACTTCTTCAATATCTTATCAAGGTATGTGCTTTGTGAAAGACCTATGAGGCGTCTTGATCTATCTCTATAGATCTTGATGCCCAATATATTAGCAGCTTCTCCAAGGTCCTTCATTGAAAAACTCTTATTCAAGTAGGCCTTAATGCTGTCCAAAAGCTCTATATCATTTCCTATCAAAAGTATGTCATCTACATATAATATGAGAAATGCTACAGAGCTCCCACTCACTTTCTTGTAAACGCAGGCTTCTCCATAAGTCTGCATAAACCCAAACGCTTTGATCACACCTTGTCAGCATTCTTAGGATCGACAAAACCTTCCGGCTGCATCATATACAATTCTTCCTTAAGGAAACCATTAAGGAATGCCGTTTTGACGTCCATTTGCCATATCTCATAATCATAGAATGCGGCAATTGCTAACATGATTCGGATGGACTTCAGCTTCGCTACTGGTGAGAAAGTCTCATCGTAGTCAAACCCTTGAACTTGTCGATAACCCTTAGCGACAAGCCGAGCTTTATAGATGGTCACATTACCATCCGCGTCTGTCTTCTTCTTAAAGATCCATTTATTTTCTATGGCTCGCCGCTCAAAGGGCAAGTCAGTCAAAGTCCATACTTCGTTTTCATACATGGATCCTATCTCGGATTTCATGGCTTCCAGCCATTTGTCGGAATCCGGGCCCGCCATCGCTTCTTCATAGTTCGAAGGTTCACCGTTGTCTAACAACATGATTTCCAAGACAGGGTTGCTATACCATTCTGGTGCGGAACGTGTCCTTGTGGACCTTCGAATTTCAGTAGCAACTTGATCTGAAGTTTCATGATCATCATCATTAACTTCCTCTCTAGTAGGTGCAGGCACCTCAGGAACATTTTCTTGAGTTGCGCCATTTTCCGGTTCAAGAGGTAATACTTCATCAAGTTCTACTTTCCTCCCACTTACTTCTTTCGAGAGAAACTCCTTCTCTAGAAAGGATCCATTCTTGGCAACAAAGATCTTGCCTTCGGATCTGAGGTAGAAGGTATACCCAATAGTTTCTTTAGGGTATCCTATGAAGACGCATTTTTCCGACTTGGGTTCGAGCTTTTCAGGTTGAAGTTTCTTGACATAAGCATCGCATCCCCAAACTTTTAGAAACGACATCTTAGGTTTCTTCCCAAACCATAACTCATATGGTGTCGTCTCAACGGATTTTGATGGAGCCCTATTTAAAGTGAATGCGGCACTCTCTAAAGCATAGCCCCAAAATGATAGCTGTAAATCGGTAAGAGACATCATAGATCGCACCATATCTAATAGAGTGCGATTACGACATTCGGACACACCATTACGCTGAGGTGTTCCAGGCGGCGTCAGTTGTGAAACTATTCCACATTTTCTTAAGTGTGTGCCAAATTCGTGACTGAAGTATTCTCCTCCACGATCTGATCGCAGGAACTTGATTTTCCTGTCACGTTGATTCTCAACCTCACTCTAAAATTCCTTGAACTTTTCAAAGGTCTCAGACTTGTGTTTCATTAAATAGACATACCCATATCTACTCAAGTCATCAGTGAGGGTGAGAACATAACGATAGCCACCGCGAGCCTCAACACTCATTGGAACGCACACATCAGTATGTATGATTTCCAATAAGTTGGTTGCTCGCTCCATTGTTCCTAAGAACGGAGTCTTGGTCATTTTACCCATGAGGCATGGTTCGCACGTGTCAAATGATTCGTAATCAAGAGACTCTAAAAGTCCATCTACATGGAGCTTCTTCATGCGTTTGACACCTATGTGACCAAGGCGGCAGTGCCACAAGTATGTGGGACTATCATTATCAACCTTACATCTTTTGGTACTCACACTATGAATATGTGTAGCATTACGCTCGAGATTCATTAAGAATAAACCATTCACCATCGAAGCATGACCATAAAACATATCTCTCATATAAATAGAACAACCATTATTCTCGGATTTATATGAGTAGCCATCTTGAATTAAACGAGATCCTGATACAATGTTCATGCTCAAAGCTGGCACTAAATAACAACTATTGAGGTTTAAAACTAATCCCGTAGGTAAATGTAGAGGTAGCGTGCCGACGGCGATCACATTGACCTTGGAACCATTCCTGACGCACATCGTCACCTCGTCCTTCGCCAGTCTCCGCTTATTCCGCAGCTCCTGTTTTGAGTTACAAATGTGAGCAACCGAACCGGTATCAAATACCCAGGAGCTACTGCGAGTACTGGTAAGGTACACATCAATTACATGTATATCACATATACCTTTCGTTTTGCCGGCCTTCTTGTCCGCTAAGTATTTGGGGCAGTTCCGCTTCTAGTGACCACTTTCCTTGCAATAGAAGCACTCAGTCTCGGGCTTGGGTCCATTCTTTGGCTTCTTCCCGGCAGCTTGCTTACCGGGCGCGGCAATTCCCTTGCCGTCCTTCTTGAAGGTTTTCTTACCCTTGCCTTTCTTGAACTTAGTGGTTTTATTCACCATCAACACTTGATGTTCCTTTTTGACTTCTACCTCTGTTGATTTCAGCATTGCAAATACTTCAGGAATGGTCTTTTCCATCCCCTGCATATTGAAGTTCATCACAAAGCTCTTGTAGCTCGGTGGAAGCGACTGAAGGATTCTATCAATGACCGCGTCATCCGGGAGATTAACTCCCAGCTGAGTCAAGCAGTTATGTAACCCAGACATAGTGAGTATGTGCTCACTGACAGAACAGTTTTCCTCCATCTTACAGCTGAAGAATTTGTCGGAGACTTCATATCTCTCGACCCGGGCATGAGCTTGAAAAACCATTTTCAGCTCTTCGAACATCTCATATGCTCCGTGTCTCTCAAAACGCTTTTGGAGCCCCGGTTCTAAGCTGTAAAGCATGCCACACTGAACGAGGGAGTAATCATCAGTACGTGTCTGCCAAGCATTCATAACGTCTTGTTCTGCGGGGAGAAGAGGTGCGTCACCTAGCGGTGCTTGTAGGACATAATCTTTCTTGGCAGCTATGAGGATGATCCTTAGGACCCAGTTCGTATAGTTGCTGCCATCGTCTTTCAGCTTGGTTTTCTCTAGGAATGCGTTGAAGTTGAGGACAACGTTGGCCATTTGATCTACAAGATATGTTGTAAAGATTTTAGACTAAGTTCATGATAATTAAGTTCATCTAAATCAAATTATTCAATGAACTCCCACTCAGATAGACATCCCTCCAGTCATCTAAGTATAACATGATCCGAGTTAACTAGGCCGTGTCCGATCATCACGTGAGACGGACTAGCCAACATCAGTGAACATCTTCATGTTGATCGTATCTTCTATACGACTCATGGTCGACCTTTCGGTCTTCTGTGTTCCGAGGCCATGTCTGTACATGCTAGGCTCGTCAAGTCAACGTAAGTGTTTGCATGTTTAAATCTGTCTTACACCCGTTGTATGTGAACGTCGGAATCTAACACACCCGATCATCACGTGGTGCTTCGAAACAACGAACTATCGCAATGGTGCACAGTTAGGGGGAACACTTTCTTGAAATTATTATGAGGGATCATCTTATTTACTACCGTCGTTCTAAGTAAACAAGATGCAAAAACATGATAAACATCACATGCAATCAAATAATAATAGTGACATGATATGGCCAATATCACATAGCTCCTTTGATCTCCATCTTGGGGCTCCATGATCATCTCGTCACCGGCATGACACCATGATCTCCATCATCGCGTCTCCATGAAGTTGCTCGCCAACTATTACTTCTACTACTATGGCTAACACGTTTAGCAATAAAGTAAAGTAATTTACATGGCGTGTCTCAATGACACGCAGGTCATACAAAAAAATAAAGACAACTCCTATGGCTCCTGCCGGTTGTCATACTCATCGACATGCAAGTCGTGATTCCTATTACAATAGCATTAACATCTCATACATCACATATATATCATTCATCATTCATCACAACTTTGGCCATATCACATCACAAAACACTTGCTGCAAAAACAAGTTAGACGTCCTCTAATTGTTGTTGCAAGTTTTACGTGGCTGCAATAGGGTTCTAGCAAGAACGTTTTCTTACCTACGTGAAAGCCACAACGTGATTTGTCAACTTCTATTTACCCTTCATAAGAACCCTTTTCATCAAATCCGCTCCAACTAAAGTGGGAGAGACAGACACCCGCCAGCCACCTTATGCAACTAGTGCATGTCAGTCGGTGGAACCGGTCTCACGTAAGCGTACGTGTAAGGTTGGTCCAGGCCGCTTCATCCCACAATACCGTTGAAGCAAAATAAGACTAGTAGCGGCAACAAAGTTGACAACATCTACGCCCACAACAAATTGTGTTCTACTCGTGCAAAAGGAACTACGCATAGACCTAGCTCTGATACCACTGTTGGGGAACGTTGCAGAAAACAAAAAAATTTCTACGGTTTCACCAAGATCCATCTATGAGTTCATCTAGCAACGAGTGATCGGATTGCATCTACATACCTTTGTAGATCACGCGCGGAAGCGTTCAAAGAATGGGGATGAGGAAGTCGTACTCGACGTGATCCAAATCACCGGAGATCCTAGCACCGAACGGACGGCACCTCCGCGTTCAACACACGTACGGTCAGCATGACGTCTCCTCCTTCTTGATCCAGCAAGGGGGAAGGAGAGGTTGAGGAAGATGTCTCCAGCAGCAGCACGACGGCGTGGTGGTGGTGGAGCTGCAGTACTCCGGCAGGGCTTCGCCAAGCTCTATGGAGGAGGAGGAGGTGTTGGAGAGGGAGAGGGAGGCACCAAAGGCGTGGGTGTGAGGCCCTTCCTCCCCCCACTATATATAGGGGGCCTAGGGGGGGCGCCGGCCCTGGGAGATGCAATCTCCTAGGGGGGGCGGCGGCCAAGGGGTGGGGGGCTTGCCCCACAAGCAAGGGGGGCGCCCCCTTTAGGGTTTCCCCCACCCTAGGCGCATGGGCCCTAGCGGAAGTGGCGCCCCAGCCCACTTTGGGCTGGATCCCTTCCCCTCTTCAGCCCATGGGGCCCTCCGGGATAGGTGGCCCCACCCGGTGGACCATGGGACCCTTCCGGTGGTCCCGGTACAATACCAGTGACCCCGAAACTTGTCCCGATGGCCAAAATAGCACTTCCTATATATAATTCTTTACCTCCGGACCATTCCGGAACTCCTCGTGACGTCCGGGATCTCATCCGGGACTCCGAACAACATTCGGTAATCACATACAAGTCTTCTTAACAACCCTAGCGTCACCGAACCTTAAGTGTGTAGACCCTACGGGTTCGGGAGACATGTAGACATGACCGAGAAGGCTCTCCGGTCAATAACCAACAGTGGGATCTGGATACCCATGGCTCCCACATGCTCCTCGATGATCTCATCGGATGAACCACGATGTCGAGGATTCAAGCAACCCCGTATTCAATTCCCTTTGTCAATCGGTACGTTACTTGCCCGAGATTCGATCGTCGGTATCCCAATACCTCGTTCAATCTCGTTAACGGAAAGTCACTTTACTCGTACCGTAATGCATGATCCGGTGACCAGACACTTGGTCACTTTGAGCTCATTGTGATGATGCATTACCGAGTGGGCCCAGAGATACCTCTCCGTCATACGGAGTGACAAATCCCAGTCTTGATCCGTGTCAACCCAACAGACACTTTCGGAGATACCCGTAGTATACCTTTATAGTCACCCAGTTACGTTGTGACGTTTGGTACACCCAAAGCACTCCTACGGTATCCGGGAGTTACATGATCTCATGGTCTAAGGAAAAGATACTTGACATTGGAAAACTCTAGCAAACGAACTATACGATCTTGTGCTATGTTTAGGATTGGGTCTTGTCCATCACATCATTCTCCTAATGATGTGATCTCATTATCAATGACATCCAATGTCCATAGTCAGGAAACCATGACTATCTGTTGATCAACGAGCTAGTCAACTAGAGGCTTACTAGGGACATGTTGGTGTCTATGTATTCACACATGTATTACGATTTCCGGATAACACAATTATAGCATGAATAAAAGACAATTATCATGAACAAGGAAATATAATAATAATCCTTTTATTATTGCCTCTAGGGCATATTTCCAACAGCAAGCTGCCAGGAAGAAGCCAAAGAATGGACCCAAGCCCGAGACTAAGTGTTTTTATTGCAAGGGAAGTGGTCACTGGAAGCGGAACTGCCCCAAATACTTAGCGGACAAGAAGGCCGGCAACACTAAAGGTATATGTGATATGCATGTAATTGATGTGTATCTTACCAGTACTCGTAGTAGCTCCTGGGTATTTGATACCGGTGCGGTTGCTCACATTTGTAACTCAAAGCAGGAGCTGCGGAATAAGCGGAGACTGGCGAAGGACGAGGTGACGATGCGCGTCGGGAATGGTTCCAAGGTCGATGTGATCGCCGTCAGCATGCTGCCTCTACATTTACCTACGGGATTAGTTTTAAACCTCAATAATTGTTATTTAGTGCCAGCTTTGAGCATGAACATTGTATCAGGATCTCATTTAATTCGAGATGGCTACTCATTTAAATCCGAGAATAATGGTTGTTCTATTTATATGAGAGATATGTTTTATGGTCATGCCCCGCTGGTGAATGGTTTATTCTTAATGAATCTCGAGCGTAATGCTACACATATTCATAGTGTCAATACCAAAAGATGTAAGGTTGATAATGATAGTCCCACATACTTGTGGCACTGCCGCCTTGGTAACATAGGTGTCAAACGCATGAAGAAGCTCCATGCGGATGGACTTTTGGAGTCTCTTGATTACGAATCATTTGACACATGCGAACCATGCCTCATGGGTAAAATGACCAAGACTCCGTTCTCAGGAACAATGGAGCGAGCAACCAACTTATTGGAAATCATACATACTGATGTGTGTGGTCCAATGAGCGTTGAGGCTCGCGGTGGATATCGTTATGTTCTCACCCTCACTGATTACTTGAGTAGATATGGGTATGTCTACTTAGTGAAACACAAGTCTGAGACCTTTGAAAAGTTCAAGGAATTTCAGAGTGAGGTAGAGAATCAATGTGACAGAAAAATCAAGTTCTTGCGATTAGATCGTGGCGGAGAATACTTGAGTCACGAATTTAGCACACACTTAAGGAAATGTGGAATAGTTTCACAACTCACGCCGCCTGGAACACCTCAGCGTAATGGTGTGTCCAAACGTCGTAATCGCACTCTATTGGATATGGTGCGATCTATGATGTCTCTTACCGATCTATCGCTGTCATTTTGGGGCTATGCTTTAGAGACTGCCGCATTCACTTTAAATATGGCTCCGTCGAAATCCGTTGAGACGACACCGTATGAATTATGGTTTGGGAAGAAACCTAAGCTGTCGTTTCTAAAAGTTTGGGGATGCGATGCTTATGTCAAGAAATTTCAACCTGAAAAGCTCGAACCCAAGTCGGAAAAATGCGTCTTCATTGGATACCCTAAAGAAACTATTGGGTATACCTTCTACCTCAGATCCGAAGGCAAGATCTTTGTTGCCAAGAATGGATCCTTTCTAGAGAAAGAGTTTCTCTGAAAAGAAGTAAGTGGGAGGAAAGTAGAACTTGATGAAGTATTACCTCTTGAACTGGAAAGTGGTGCAACTCAGGAAAATGTTCCTGAGGTGCCTGCACCGACTAGAGAGGAAGTTAATGATGATGATCATGAAACTTCAGATCAAGTTGCTACTGAACTTCTTAGGTCCACAAGGACACGTTCCGCACCAGAGTGGTACGGCAACCCTGTCTTGGAAATCATGTTGTTAGACAACGGTGAACCTTCGCACTATGAAGAAGCAATGACGGGCCCAGATTCCGACAAATGGCTGGAAGTCATGAGATCTGAGATAGGATCCATGTATGAAAACAAAGTATGGACTTTGACTGACTTGCCCGATGATCGGCGAGCCATAGAAAATAAATGGATCTTTAAGAAGAAGATAGACACGGATGGTAATGTAACCATCTATAAAGCTCAGCTTGTCGCTAAGGGTTATCGACAAGTTGAAGGGGTTGACTATGATGAGACTTTCTCACCCGTAGCGAAGCTGAAGTCCGTCCGAATCATGTTAGCAATTGCCGCATTCTATGATTAGGAGATATGGAAAATGGACATCAAAATGGCATTCCTTAATAGTTTCCTAAGGAAGAATTGTATATGATGCAACCGGAAGGTTTTGTCGATCCTAAGAATGCTGACAAGGTGTGCAAGTTCCAACACTCGATCTATGGGCTGGTGCAAGCATCTCAGAGTTGGAACATCCGTTTTGATGAGATGATCAAAGCGTTTGGGTTTACGCAGACTTATGGAGAAGCCTGCATTTACAAGAAAGTGAGTGGGAGCTCTGTAGCATTTCTCATATTGTATGTGGATGACATACTTTTGATGGGAAATGATATAGAATTCTTGGAAAGCATAAAGGCCTACTTGAACAAGTGTTTTTCAATGAAGGATCTTGGAGAAGCTGCTTACATATTAGGCATCAAGATCTATAGAGATAGATCGAGATGCCTCATTGGTCTTTCACAGAGTACGTACCTTGACAAGATATTGAAGAAGTTCAATATGGATCAGTCAAAGAAGGGGTTCTCACCTGTATTGCAAGGTACGAGATTGAGCACGGCTCAATGCCCGACCATGACAGAAGATAGAGAAAAGATGAGTGTCGTCCCCTATGCCTCGGCCATAGGGTCTATCATGTATGCTATGCTGTGTACCAGACCTGATGTAAACCTTGCCTTAAGTTTGGTAGGAAGGTACCAAAGTAATCCTGGCATGGAACACTAGACAGCGGTCAAGAATATCCTGAAGTACCTGAAGAGGACTAAGGATATGTTTCTCGTTTATGGAGGTGACGAAGAGCTCGTCGTAAAGGGTTACGTCGATGCTAGCTTCTACACAGGTCTGGATGACTCTAAGTCACAAACCGGATACGTGTATATTTTGAATGGTGGGGCAATAAGCTGGTGTAGTTGCAAGCAAAGCATTGTGGCGGGATCTACATGTGAAGCAGAGTACATGGCAGCCTCGGAGGCATCACAAGAAGCAATCTGGGTGAAGGAGTTCATTACCGACCTAGGAGTCATTCCCAATGCATCGGTCTCGATGACTCTCTTCTGTGACAACACTGGAGCTATTGCCCTTGCCAAGGAGCCCAGGTTTCACAGGAAGACCAGGCATATCAAGCGTCGCTTCAAATCCATTCGTGAAAGTGTTCAAAATGGAGACATAGATATTTGTAAAGTACATACGGACCTGAATGTGGCAGATCCGTTGACTAAACCTCTCCCTAGAGCAAAACATGATCAACACCAGGACTCTATGGGTGTTTGATTCATCACAATGTAACTAGACTATTGACTCTAGTGCAAGTGGGAGACTGTTGGAAATATGCCCTAGAGGCAATAATAAAATGGTTGTTATTATATTTCCTTGTTCATGATAATTGTCTATTGTTCATGCTATAATTGTGTTATCCGGAAATCGTAATACATGTGTGAATACATAGACCACAACACGTCCCTAGTGAGCCTCTAGTTAACTAGCTCGTTGATCAAAAGATAGTCATGGTTTCCTGACTATGGACATTAGATGTCATTGATAACGGGATCACATCATTAGGAGAATGATGTGATGGACAAGACCCAATCCTAAGCATAGCTCAAAGATCGTGTAGTTCGTTTGCTAGAGCTTTTCCGAATGTCAAGTATCATTTCCTTAGACCATGAAATTGTGCAACTCCCGGATACCGTAGGAGTGCTTTGGGTGTGCCAAACGTCACAACGTAACTGGGTGACTATAAAGGTGCACTACGGGTATCTCCGAAAGTGTCTATTGGGTTGGCACGAATCGAGACTGGGATTTGTCACTCCGTATGACGGAGAGGTATCTCTGGGCCCACTCGGTAATGCATCATCATAATGAGCTCAATGTGACCAAGTAGTTGATCACGGGATGATGCATTACGGTATGAGTAAAGTGACTTGCCGGTAATGAGATTGAACGAGGTATTGGGATACGGACGATCGGGTCTCGGGCAAGTAACATATCGATTGAGAAAGGGAATTGTATACGGGATTGATTGAATCCTCGACATCATGGTTCATCCGATGAGATCATCAAGGAGCATGTGGGATCCAACATGGGTATCCAGATCTCACTGTTGGTTATTGACCGGAGAGTCGTCTCTGTCATGTCTGCGTGTCTCCCGAACCCGTAGGGTCTACACACTTAAGGTTCGGTGATGCTAGGGTTGTTGAGATATTAGTATACGGTATCCTGAAAGTTATTCGGAGTCCCGGATGAGATCCCGGACATCACGAGGAGTTCCGGAATGGTCCGGAGTTGAAGATTTATATATAGGAAGTCAAGTTTCGGCCATCGGAAAGTTTCGAGGGTAATCGGTATTGTACCGGGACCACCAGAAGGGTCCCGGGGGTCCATCGGGTGGGGCCACCTATCTCGGAGGGCCCCATGGGCTGAAGTGGGAGGGGAACCAGCCCCTAGTGGGCTGGTGCGCCCCCCTTGGGCCTCCCCCTACGCCTATGGTTGGAAACCCTAGGGGTAGGGGGCGCCCCACGTGGCTTGGGGGGCAAGCCACCCCCCCTTGGCCGCCCCCCCTTGGAGATCCCATCTCCTAGGGCCGGCGTGTCACATCCCTGTGTTAGTCATGCATTTGGATTGGTTGAACATGTGCATCATGTTTAAATTCCCAGAAAACTGAAATGGGGATGACAGAACCCCCAGCACCCCCCTGGAACAACTTGGGTTTACTAAAACTTTTTCAATGAACCTGAAATGCCCTTCTAAAAAGCCAACCCTTTTTGTTTTGGGTTAAAACCTTTGACAAAAATGGTGCACATTTTTCTAGGACATCTTAAGGTCATTGGATTAATTCTTATAGTATTTGCATTTGGGCATTTAAATGCTATAAAATATTTTAAATGCTCAAATTCTCATAAACTGAAATGTTTGCTGTTGGATATATTCTAAGAAGTAGCCATGATTAATTTTATGATTTTTGGAAATGCCCTGGCATTTTTAATAAAGCCCTGAAGTTACAGAAATAATAGAATAAATGAAAAACAGAAAAGGAGAGAGAGAACAGAGACTTACCTGTCGCCCTGGCCTGGCCCAGCTCGGCCCAGTCCACTGGCTCGCGCCAGTCATCCTCCTCCTCTCGCCAGGAGGACGAGAGGCGTGTGGCCGGTGCCCGCAGCCACACGCCGGCCACCTCCTGCTTCTGCCGACGCCCGGACGCCGTCTACGAGTGCCACGCAGACCCCCTGGACCCCTTGACCGCTCCACTCTCCCCCCAGTCTCGCCTCTCTCGCTCTTTCTCCGGAAGCAGGGCGCAGCCGTCGCCGCCGACAAGCACCACCGCAGCCACCACCGTCCCCTCGTTGCCTCGCCGTGCCAAGAAGTTCCGCTGTCGTCCACTGCTTCGCCTCGACCCATCCCCGAGCGCTCGCTCGCCCCGGAGACGCTGCACCGAGCTCGTCTTCAACCTCGGTCGCCGGAGATCTCCCTCGCCGCCCCGCTCGCTCCAGCTCTTCCCCGAGCTCGCCGTTCGCTCCCCTGCAACCGCAGTGAGCTACTGACCCTTCTCCCCCTCTCCGTCCTAGCTCTCGTGCACCGTACGCGGTGCCTCGAGTTCGCCCGCATGCACCGCCGCCTGTGCTCTCCGCCGACGAGTCTCCGGCCATCTAATGGTCCAGCAGTCGTGCCCAGCTTCCTCCCCGCGCCGCGTAGAGCACGTACGTGCCCCGCTTGAGCCACCACGACCGTCACAACAATGACCCCGACCTCACCTGAGCCCCGGCGACTGCCAAGGTCGACGCCGGCGACGACTCCGGCCACCCCAGGCCCAACCACCCACACCACTCGACGCGGACGAGTCCCCGCATCACGTAGATGCTCTCCGCCGTCCTTTTGGTCGCCGAAGTGCAAAACCCGCACTGCTCCGCCGCGTCTGGCTTTGCCGGCGGCTAAACGCCGGCGAGTTTGACCCTGTTTGACCCCGTGTGGGCCCAGGTTGACCTCCCCTGAGTCTCTGACACGTGGGACCGCCCAGCTAATTAACTTAGATTAGCACTAATCAAAAATTAGTTAGTTAATTAACTACTGACATGCGGGTCCCACTAGTCAGGTTTGACCTGGACCGGCCCGTTGACCCCTGACGTCACTCTGACGCAATGCTGACGCAGTAAATCCTTTTCTGGATTTATTCTTTAATAGGAAATTCCAGAAAATAGCCAAAACTTCTAAAAATCATAGAAAATCAACCATAGCTCCAAATCAAACAATTTATATATGAAAAATGATCAGAAAAATTCAATCTATCCATCTGTAATGGTTTCATGCATGACAAAACAAGCTAACCTTGCTGTTTAAGCAAAATAAGATAATGCACTAATAAGGCTATGTTAAATGAACTAACATTTGAATCTTTGATTCAAATGAGTTCATTCCTTTCTGTTTTAGATTGCATTAGGCCAAGACACATTCATTTTGCCATGTCATAACATGCATCATATTGTTGCATATTGTCATGTGTTGATTATGTTTCAGTGTGTCTTTTGTGGTAGGTTCTGCCTCCGAGGATAACCCCGAGTATCCGTCTGAAGGGCAGTACCCTACTACCACTACATCAGGCAAGCAACCCATTGATCATTCCGATACAAACCCATGTTCTTGATTCCGCTCTTGTTTACTGCATTAAGACAACGTGATTCAAACTGCTGTGTGCTACGGTAGTTGAACCCTTATCCTTTGCATGACCTGTCATTGCCACAGTAACTAGATGAAACCCACTAGCATGTGTAGGAGTTGATTGAGCCATGTATGTGTTTCCTACCTTGCTATGCCTGCTATGCTTAGAGTTGTGTCAGGTCTGGTTCATCTGGGTGATGGGCTAGAGTGAAATGATTATGACGGTAATGTGAGGGATGTGTTGAACATGATTTGGTAAAGGTATCGATGAGAGGCCATGTAGGAGTACATGGTGGGTTGTTTCATTGAGGCCGTCCATAAGAACTGAGATATGTATGTGTGATTTAAGATTTAGTTACTACCATACATTGGGCCCGAAACCAATGGACCCTCTCGGCTTCTTATTCACCCTAGTACTCTGTCCAGGAGTTGCAATTAGTTTCTGGTGTTTGTAGGTTATGTGTTGGCGGCCGTGCGTAGCGCTGACCCTAGGGGTGCGCTATGTTGCGGTAGATACACCGTGGCACGGTGTACCGAGTCACCCGTTTGGTGTCTCGGGAACCCTGTTCACATCGTTCAGGGCCGTATGTGGAAACCTTGGTCGGACTCCCTGCGGATGGAACCTGGATAGGCGATAAACCCGGACTAGAGACTTGAGTGTTTAGGTAGGCCGTGGCCGACACCCTCGTTGGGCCTCCGCTTGAAGGTTGCCGAGTACATGTCGTGTAAACGGCGGTAAGTGGTGAAAGCGTGTATGAAGAAGTACACCCCTGCAGGGTATAAAACTATTCGAATAGCCGCGTCTGCGGTAAAGGACTACTTGGTTGCCTATACAGTTCATAGACAAGTTAATGGATACTACTACAAGACTCAAGATAAGTGTGAGTACCGAGCATGGCCCTCTCGTAGGATGACGAGGGAGGATCCCCGGTGGAGTATTGTGTTGGTGAGTAGTGGACTCGTGTGCGAAAACTATTTTACTAGTGGAGTCTCGTAGGATAGCTTAGCCAAGAGTCAAAGCTGGCTTGCTGCAATAACCCCACCACCTTCTTGAGAATGAGCATGTATAGTAGGTTCTGATGTAAGACTTGCTGAGTACCTTTGTACTCATGTTTGCTTAATTACTGTTTTCAGACGACAACACCGCCCCCTCCGATGGGTTTTATGTAGATCTCGACGTCGATGAGTGACTTGCCACCCAGGTGGTGATCATGGCCATGGAGGGCCCTATTAGATAGACAGGCTTCGAGAAGCCTTGTTGCTTTCTAGTTTCTGTACTCAGACTATTTGCTTACGCATGTGCTTGTATGCTTGTATGACTTGAGTGTCGGGTCATGTGACCCCTACCTGTATGAACATGTGATGTATGGCTCTTTGGAGCCTTTAAATAAAATACTTGAGTTGTAGAGTTTTGTTGTGATGCCATATTGTATTTGCACATATCGAGCATATTGTGTGTATGATTGAAATGCTTGGTATGTGTGGGATCCGACAACCTAGTTGTTTATCCTTGGCAACCTCTCTTATGGGGAAATGTAGTCTAGTGCTCCTTGAGCCATAGTAGTCCGCTACAGCCCGGTTCACCGGAGTCCTGCTAGCCCAGCACTACTGCTCAGGACACTTGACTGGCCGGCATGTGTTTCACTTCGTTCCTATGTTTGTCCTATGTCACGCGGTGACTTCCGGAGTCCTGCCTAGCCTGCTATAGCCCGGGTTCCCCAGAGTCCTGTTAGCCCAGTGCTACAGCCCGGATTCACACGCTGATGACCGACATGCTCGATGTGATTCACGTATGCCTATCTCCACAGGTCTGTGCCGCTTTGGGTTCACGACTAGCCATGTCGGCCCGGGTTCTCTGTCATATGGATGCTAGCGACACTATCATATACGTGAGCCAAAAGGTGCAAACGGTCCCGGGCCATGGTAAGGCGACACCCGTGGGGATACCATGCATGAGGCCGCAATGTGATATGAGGTGTTACCGGCTAGATCGATGTGACTTGGAATCGGGGTCCTGACAGCGTTGGCATCAGAGCCGGACTGCCTGTAGGTTCGTTGAGCCAAACTGGTCGATGTCGAGTCTAGAAATGCTTTAGTTATATGTAGGGGAATTGATTGTGGGAGGGAACGTAAGGCTCTTTTTACTCCCTTACCTTATGCCCTCTGATCTGAGTCATTCTCTTCTCATTCAACGTGGGTTAAGGACTAGACTCTCTTCTTCTATCAGGTTCACGTGTTACTAACCCGTAGTAGCTTATAGGATTGTTGTTACAAGCCTCAGTACAGTTTCTACTACTTTTAGTATGTTGCCAGTTGAATCAGAACCTTGATATGATGTTGTTGAGTGGTATTGCAAACTATTGTGGATGTCTCAAATCCTTTTCTGAGCATTTACAACTATTATGCTGTCCAATTTTCCCTAGAAATTTTAATGTCTTTGCATTGTGGTTGTGCTTTCAGATGGCCACTCGTGCTCAAAACCAAGTGGTTCGCCTGACCCGGTGCCTCGATGTGCCCGGTCATACTGCTATGTTAGTCCGGGTAATGATCAAGACGGGTTACCGTTGGTATCCCGAATACACTGTCGAAGAGCAATTCCGAGACTTCAACCAGAGCCAGTACCTCTGTACCGTCAGGATATATCCCTCATATCCTGGAGCCACTGAGCCCCTTCACTGTTCCTATGGACTCGGGGTTACTATTGAGATGGCTGTGCAGGATGCTGCCTATTCCATGATGACCATCATGTGAGTCCGGACTGGCCTGCTTCGGAACACCGACTTCCTTTATATGCCAGCTTCACTTCCGGGAGCGCAAGGGTATATCCAGGCTATCTATGCTGACCCCACACATGAGGAGTCACTACTCCGCACCACTACCGAGATGCTCGAGGATAAGGACCGCGAAAATCAGGCCTTGCGTATGGAGTTTTTTAACTCTCGTGCTGATCACTGGGCCACTTTGACTCGGTTTGCACCGGCGGTACAGGCAGGATACATGGATCTGAGGGATCTATACCCTGTACGGTCTGGATTGCTAGATTGTATGGAGTGGCGCGATGTAGGAGGCATCACCCCTCCTCGTGGTCCCCGTCTGCCACCACCTGTGGGACCAAGGCCACATCCGACTCCCTTTGGTCCGCAGGCTCTACAGGACCGTCTGTTCCCAGATCATCATGTTCCACTTCCAGGTTTTGGTGGCGACTTCTATGAGGATTACTACGGAGCCATCTGAGCTAGTAGTAGTTTTACTAGTATTGTAGTAGTTGTATTCTCCACAGTCCTGCGTGACCGTGGGATACGATTTGGTGTGTATCACGCTCCGGAGGTGTAGGAAAATAATGTATAGGATCTTGGAATGCCTCCGATGAGATGTAATGTCTTTCACCGTAGTTATACTCTAGCCTGGGCTTGTACTAAACTATGTACGGTGTGTATGACCAATGGTATATATATGGCAGTTTCTATATTACCATGTCGTGCAATGAACATATTAGCATTCCACGTTATCCATTACATTCTGCACTTGCTAAGTTTGTGCCATCCTTATCTAAACCGTTGTCTTGTTTTCTCCTAGGATGGTCAACACCCGGAGCAACCCTGCTGCCCCGGAGCAGGGGGAAGCCAGTGCAGCTAGGGGTGAAAATCTGCCTCACCCGCCTTCTCTGGCCGAAGTGATGCTGGAGGCGGAAAGAAACAAGCGTGAGACTAACCGCTTGTTGGAGCGGATTGAGCAGAACACTGCACGCCATCAGCGAAATGACTTGGTGTCAATTAATGACTTCATCAAGCTGTACCCACCAAAGTTTAAACATTCCGTCGAGCCCCTCGATGCGGATGACTGGCTTTGCAGCATCACCCACAAGCTACGTTCTGCCAACGTAGCCGAAGCTGATAAGGTTACTTATGCTGCCTATCACCTCAAAGGCCCTGCTAGCCTTTGGTGGGAAAACTTTGAAGCTATGCGCCCGGTCGGCCAAATCACTACTTGGGCTGAATTCAATGAGGCTTTCCGTGAGCATCACATTCTGGAAGGTCTCATAGATCGCAATAGGGAAGAGTTCTGCAATTTCACCCAAGGAAGACTGACTGTGGATGCATATAGTCGTGAATTTGGGAATCTGGCACGATATGCTCCTGAAGAGGTATCCACCGACGCCAAGAAGCAGGCAAGGTTCCGCAAGGGAGTTAGCCCTGAGCTTCACCGCGATCTTCGTCTACATGAGTGCACCTCCTTTCAGAAGTTGGTCAATAAAGCCATCAGTGCTGAGACAGGCCAGTCTGACTATGACGCTTCACGCAAGCACTCCCGTGATTTTGGCTCTTCATCCGGCTCTGGATCTCAGAAGCGCCGGGTGTGGATTCCAAGCACGGCACTTCCACCTAGGTTCATTCCGAGGCCATCCTTTGAGGCGCCTCATCCCAAACAGCAGTTTGCACCAGCCAAGCCCTATGGTGGCCCCGCTGCTAATGCTGCTCCACGCCCCAATGTTGTGACATGTTTCATGTGTGGAGAGCCGGGTCACTATAGTCGAGAGTGTCCCCAGAACAACAACCCCAATCAGTCTGGAAAGTCCGTTGGCCGTGGTAAGCCAGCGGGAAAGACATTGTACGCCAAGCCGGTCACCACTGCACGTGGCCATGTCAACTATGTCTCAGCCGAGGAGGCTCATGAGGATCCTAACGTCGTCCTTGGTACGCTCCTTGTTAATTGCCATCCGACATCTGTTCTTTTTGATACTGGAGCATCTCATTCATTCATATCCGAGAACTATGCTCGATTGCATAACACGACTTTCTGTGACATGCCCACTTCCATGGTAATTCAAACTCCGGGTTCCAAATGGCAAACTTCTAGAGTAAGCCATGGGAACGAAATTCTTGTCGATAGACTTGTCTTCCTTGCATCCTTAATAGCTCTCAAGTCCTCGGATATAAACATCATCTTGGGTATGGACTGGATGTTAGCTCATTACGCTAAGATTGATTGTGCCACTAGAACCGTTCAACTTACTCACCCATCGGGCAAGAAAGTCAATGTCTTAACTCGAGTGGCCAAGCGCCAGCTTTACTCCCTAAATGCCAACCCCCTTCCAGACCTTGAGGATATTCCGGTAGTCCGGGACTTTCCGAATGTCTTTCCAGAAGAACTGCCAGGTGTTCCACCTGACAGGGATGTCGAGTTTGTGATAGACCTTGTTCTAGGAACCGTTCCAATTTCTAGAAGACCCTATAAGATGGCACCCTTATAACTAGCCGAGCTTAAGAACGAACTCGATGAGTCCTTGAAAGAGGGTTTCATCCGTCCTAGTTCCTCTCCTTGGGCTTGCCCCGTCCTCTTTGTTAAGAAGAAGGATGGAACGGACCGGATGGTTGTAGATTACCGACCTGTTAACTTGGTCACTATCAAGAACAAGTATCCGCTTCCTAGGATCAACGATCTGTATGATCAGTTCGCTGGATCCTTAGTCTTTTCCAAGATGGATTTGAGGTTGGGCTACCATCAAATCAAAATCAAAAATGGGGACATCCCCAAAACGGCCTTTGTTACTCGTTATGGCCAATACGAGTACACCGTTATGTCCTTCGGTTTAACCAGTGCCCCAGCCACCTTCTCTCGGTTAATGAACTCGGTGTTCATGGAGTATTTGGATAAATTCGTCGTAGTTTATCTCGATGACATACTCATCTACTCCAAGAATGAAGAGGAACATGCCAAACATCTAAGGCTGGTATTGACGAAACTTTGAGAGCATCGCCTTTATGCCAAATTCTCCAAGTGTGAAGTTTGGTTGCCAGAAGTGACCTATCTAGGCCATGTAATCTCTGGTAAGGGTATTGCTGTCAATCCCGAGCGAGTTCAAGCCGTCCTTGATTGGACTCCACCTGAGACGGTCAAGCAAGTTCGGAGCTTCCTTAGCTTAGCGAGCTATTGCCGTCGCTTCCTCGAGAATTTCTCCAAGGTTGCTAAACCTCTAACTGAACTCCCCAAGAAAGATAAAAAGTTCGAGTGGACCCCATAGTGCGAGTTCAGCTTTCAGGAACTGAAAAGACGCCTGACATCTGCTCCCGTACTGGTACCACCAGATTTCTCCAAGGACTTTATTATCTATTGCGACGCCTCACGACAAGGACTAGGTTGCATACTCATGCAAGATCGTCAGGTAATTGCCTATGCTTCACGGCAATTACACCCACATGAGGAAAACTATCCCACACATGATCTAGAGCTTGAAGCTGTAGTCCATGCACTCAAAACTTGGCGACATTACCTCCTCGGTAATCGTTGCGAGATCTTCACCGATCACCAAAGTTTGAAATATATCTTCATCCAACCGGATTTGAATCTCAGGCAAATACGTTGGGTCGAGTTGATCTCGGATTACGACTTAGGAATAACTTACACCCCAGGCAAAGCCAATGTCATGGTTGATGCGCTAAGTCGTAAATCTTATTGTAACAACCTGATGTTACAACAAAGTCAACCACTTCTCCACGAGGAATTTTGTAAGCTTAATATTCGCATTGTTCCTCGAGGATTCCTATCCACCCTGGTGGCGAAACCTACCCTTATGGATCAGATCATCAAGGCACAGAAGGTAGATCCGGGAATCTCCCGTATTAAGAGAAACATTAAGAAAGGAGTCGCGAATTGTTTCTCCATTGATGATCAAGGTGTCGTATACTTTGGAAACCGCTTAGTGGTTCCCAAGGCACGAAACCTGAGGCGGCTGATC
Source organism: Triticum dicoccoides (assembly GCF_002162155.2). NCBI lineage: Eukaryota > Viridiplantae > Streptophyta > Magnoliopsida > Poales > Poaceae > Triticum > Triticum dicoccoides. Next base: position 56,319,626 of record NC_041386.1, on the reverse strand, counting down.
CTTAAGGAAGCTCATGAATCCCCTCTCACCATTCATCCCGGTAGTACTAAGATGTATCAAGACCTACGCTAGAGGTTTTGGTGGACTAGGATGAAGAGAGAAATCGCTCAATACATTGCTAATTGCGACATTTGTCGTCGTGTTAAAGCAGAGCATCAATGGCCTGCTGGCACCCTTCAACCTTTGGCTATTCCTGAGTGGAAATGGGATAAAATCAGTATGGATTTCATTACTGGGTTTCCCAGGACCAAGAGAGGAAATAATGCCATCTTCGTCGTGATCGACCGTCTTTCCAAAGTAGCCCATTTCCTACCTATTCGTCAGAGTATCACCGCTAGCCAGCTAGCTGACTTATACATCTCCCGAATAGTGTCTCTTCATGGTGTCCCATTGGAAATTAACTCAGACCGTGGGAGTCTCTTCACCTCTCGATTTTGGGAAAGTTTCCAAAATGCTATGGGAACTCGTCTCTCCTTTAGCACCGCCTTCCATCCTCAATCAAGTGGTCAAGTAGAGCGAGTCAATCAAATTCTGGAAGATATGCTCCGAGCTTCTATCATCTCATTCGGAATGGGTTGGGAGAAATGCCTTCCATTCGCGGAGTTTGCTTATAACAATAGTTATCAAGCTAGTTTGGGCAAAGCTCCTTTCGAAGTTCTCTATGGACAAAAATGTCGAACGCCTCTTAACTGGTCAGAAACCGGGGAAAGACAACTCTTTGGCCCGGATATGATTCAGGAAGCAGAAGAGTAGGTTCGCGTTATTCGTGAGAAATTGAAAACAACCCAATCTCATCAAAAGAGCCAATATGATCGTAAACATAAGCTCATGACTTATGAAGTCGGCAAGAAGGCTTACCTTCGGGTTACTCCGTTAAAGGGTACCCATCGTTTCGGTATCAAAGGCAAATTGGCTCCTTGTTACATTGGACCCTTTCGCATTCTTGCCAAACGAGGAGAAGTTGCCTACCAATTGGAACTACCTTCGCATCTTTCCAGAGTTCACGATGTTTTCCATGTTTCTCAACTCAGGCGTTGCTTCGCGGATCCTATCCGTGGAGTGGACCACGAAATGCTTGATCTACAAGATAACCTCTCATATCGGGAATATCCCGTTGGTATACTTGATCAAGCCGAGCGTACCACCCGACGCCATAATATCAAGTTTCTCAAGGTTCAATGGTCACACCATTCCGAGAAAGAAGCCACTTGGGAAAGGGAGGATCGTCTTCGACTCGAGTACCCCACCTTCTTCCCGGAGGATCCTAAATCTCAGGACGAGATTCTTTTGAGTGGGGGTGAGTTGTCACATCCCTATGTTAGTCATGCATTAGGATTAGTTGAAAATGTGCATCATGTTTAAATTCCCAGAAAACTGAAATGGGGATGACAGAACCCCCAGCACCCCCCTGGAACAACTAGGGTTTACTAAAAACTTTTTCAATGAACCTGAAATGCCCTTCTAAAAAGCCCACCCTTTTTGTTTTGGGTTAAAACCTTTGACAAAAATGGTGCACATTTTTCTAGGACATCTTAAGGTCATTGGATTAATTCTTATAGTATTTGCATTTGGGCATTTAAATGCTATAAAATATTTTAAGTGCTCAAATAATCATAAACTGAAATGTTTGCTGTTGGATATATTCTAAGAAGTAGCCATGATTAATTTTATGATTTTTGGAAATGCCCTGGCATTTTTAATAAAGCCCTGAAGTTACAGAAATAATAGAATAAATGAAAAATAGAAAAGGAGAGAGAGAACAGAGACTTACCTGTCGCCCTGGCCTGGCCCAGCTCGGCCCAGTCCACTGGCTCGCGCTAGTCATCCTCCTCTCGCCAGGAGGACGAGAGGCACGTGGCCGGCGCCCGCAGCCACACGCCGGCCACCTCCTACTTCTGCCGACGCCCGGACACCGTCTACGAGTTCGATGCAGACCCCCTGGACCCCTCGACCGCTCCACTCTCCCCCCTCTCTTGCCTCTCTCGCTCTCTCTCTCCCGAAGCAGGGCGCAGCCGTCTCCATCGACAAGCACCACCGCAGCCACCGCCGTCCCCTCGTTGCCTCGCCGTGCCAAGAAGTTCCGCCGTCGTCCACTGCTTCACCTCGACCCATCCCCGAGCACTGGCTCGCCCCGGAGACGCTGCATCGAGCTCGTCTTCAACCTCGGTCGCCGGAGATCCCCCTCGCCGCCCCGCTCACTCAAGCTCTTTCCCGAGCTCGCCGTTCGCTCCCCTGCAACCGCAGTGAGCTACTAACCCTTCTCCCCCTCTCTGTTCTAGCTCTCGTGCATCGTATGCGCCGCCTCGAGTTCGCCCGCACGCACCGCCGCCTGTGCTCACCGCCGACGAGTCTCCGGTCATCTAATGGTCCGGCCGTCGTGCCCAATTTCCTCCCCGCACTGCGTAGAGCACGTACGTGCCCCGCTTGAGCCACCACGACCATCACAATGATGACCCCGACCTCACCCGAGCCCCGGCGACCGCCAAGGTCGACGCCGGCGACGACTCCGGCCACCCCAGGCCCAACCACCCACACCACTCGACGCGGACGAGTGCCCACGTCACGTAGATGCTCTCCGCCATCCTTTTGGTCGTCGTAGTGCAAAACCCGTGCTGCTCCCCTGCATCTGGCCTCGCCGGCGGCTAAACGCCGGTGACTTTGACCCTGTTTGACCCCGTGTGGGCCCAGGTTGACCTCCCCTGAGTCTCTGACACATGGGACCGCCCAGCTAATTAACTTAGATTAGCACTAATAAAAAATTAGTTAGTTAATTAACTACTGACACGCGGGTCCCACTTGTCAGGTTTGACCTGGACCGGCCCGTTGACCCCCGACATCACTCTGACGCAATGCTGACGCAGTAAATCTTTTTCTGGATTTATTCTTTAATAGGAAATTCCAGAAAATAGCCAAAACTTCTAAAAATCATAGAAAATCGACCATGGCTCCAAATCAAACAATTTATATATGAAAAATGATCAAAAAAATTCAATCTATCCATCTATAATGGTTTCATGCATGACAAAACAAGTTAACCTTGCTGTTTAAGCAAAATAAGATAATGCACTAATAAGGCTATATTAAATGAACTAACATTTGAATCTTTGATTCAAATGAGTTCATTCCTTTCTGTTTTAGCTTGTATTAGGCCAAGACACATTCATTTTGCCATGTCATAACATGCATCATATTGTTGCATATTGTCATGTGTTGATTATGTTTCAGTGTGTCTTTCGTGGTAGGTTTTGCCTCCGAGGATAACCCCGAGTATCCGTTTGAAGGGCAGTACCCTACTACCACTACATCAGGCAAGCAACCCATTGATCATTCCAATACAAACCGATGTTCTCGCTTCTGCTCTTGTTTACTGCATTAAGACAACGCAATTCAAACTGCTGCGTGCTACGGTAGTTGAACCCTTATCCTTTGCATGACCTGTCATTGCCACAGTAAGTATATGAAACCCACTAGCATGTGTAGGAGTTGATTGAGCCATGTATGTGTTTCCTACCTTGCTATGCCTGCTATGCTTAGAGTTGTGTTAGGTCTGGTTCATCTGGGTGATGGGCTAGAGTGAAATGATTATGACGATAATGTGAGGGATGTGTTGAACATGATTTGGTAAAGGTATCGATGAGAGGCCATGTAGGAGTACATGGTGGGTTGTTTCATTGAGGCCGTCCATAAGAACTGAGATCTGTATGTGTGATTTAAGATTCAGTTACTACCATACATTGGGCCCGAAACCAATGGACCCTCTCGGCTTCTTATTCACCCTAGTACTCTGTCGAGGAGTTACAATTAGTTTCTGGTGTTTGTAGGTTATGTGTTGGCGGCCATGCGTAGCGCTGACCCTAGGGGTGGGCTATGTTGTGGTAGATACACCGTGGCACGGTGTACCGAGTCACCCGTTTGGTGTCTCGGGAACCCTGTTCACATCGTTCGGGGACATATGTGGAAACTTCGGCCGGACTCCCTGCGGATGGAACCTGGATAGGCGATAAACCTGGACTAGAGACTTGAGTGTTTAGGTAGGCCGTGGCCGACACCCTCGTTGGGCCTCCACTTGAAGGTTGCCGAGTACATGTCGTGTAAACGACGGTAAGTGGTGAAAGCATGTATGAAGAAGTACACCCCTGCAGGGTATAAAACTATTCGAATAGCCGCATCCGCGGTAAAGGACTACTTGGTTGCCTATACAGTTCATAGACAAGTTAATGTATACTACTAAAAGACTCAAGATAAGTGTGAGTACCGAGGATGGCCATCTCTTAGGATGACGAGGGAGGATCCCCGGTGGAGTATTGTGTTGGTGAGTAGTGGACTCGTGTGCGAAAACTATTTTACTAGTGGAGTCTCGTAGGATAGCTTAGCCAAGAGTCAAAGCTGGCATGCTGCAATAACCCCACCACCTTCTTGAGAATGAGCATGTATAGTAGGTTCTGATGTAAGACTTGCTGAGTACCTTTGTACTCATGTTTGCTTAATTACTGTTTTCAGATGACAACACCGCCCCCTCCGATGGGTTTTATGTAGATCTCGACGTTGATGAGTGACTTGCCACCCAGGTGGTGATCATGGCCATGGAGGGCCCTATGTAGATAGACAGGCTTCGAGAAGCCTTCTTGCTTTCTAGTGTCTGTACTTAGACTATTTGCTTCCGCATGTTCTTGTATGCTTGTATAACTTGAGTGTCGGGTCCTGTGACCCCTACCTGTATGAACATGTGATGTATGGCTCTTTGGAGCCTTTAAATAAAATACTTGAGTCGTAGAGTTTTGTTGTGATGCCATGTTGTATTTGCACATATTGAGCATATTGTGTGTATGATTGAAATGCTTGGTATGTGTGGGATCCGACAATCTAGTTGTTTATCCTTATCAGCCTCTCTTATGGGGAAATGTAGTCTAGTGCTCCTTGAGCCATAGTAGTCCGCTACAGCCCGGTTCACCGGAGTCCTGCTAGCCCAGCACTACTGCTCAGGACACTTGACTAGCCGGCATGTGTTTTACTTCGTTCCTATGTCTGTTCCTTCGGGGAAATGTCACGCGGTGACTTCTGGAGTCCTGCCTAGCCTGCTACAGCCCGGGTTCCCCGGAGTCCTGTTAGCCCAGTGCTACAGGCCGGATTCACACGCTGATGACCGACATGCTCGATGTGATTCATGTATGCCTGTCTCCATAGGTCTGTGCCGCTTTGGGTTCACGACTAGCCATGTCGGCCCGGGTTCTCTGTTATATGGATGCTAGCGACACTATCATATATGTGAGCCAAAAGGCGCAAACGGTCCCGGGCCATGGTAAGGCAACACCCGTGGGGTTACCGTGCGTGAGGCCGCAATGTGATATGAGGTGTTACCGGCTAGATCGATGTGACTTGGAATCGGGGTCCTGACACGGCGCCCCCTAGGGGTCCTATATATAGTGGGGGAGGGAGGGCAGCCGCACCCTAGCCCCTGGCGCCTCCCTCTCCCTCCCGTGACACCTCTCCCTCTCGCTAATCTTGGCGAAGCCCTGCCGAGATCGCCGTTGCTTCCACCACCACGCCGTCGTGCTGCTGGATCTCCATCAACCTCTCCTTCCCCCTTGCTGGATCAAGTTGGAGGTGACGTCTTCCCAACCGTACGTGTGTTGAACACGGAGGTGCCGTCCATTCGGCGCTAGGTCATCGGTGATTTGGATCACGACGAGTACGACTCCATCAACCCAGTCCTCTTGAACGCTTCCGCTCGCGATCTACAAGGGTATGTAGATGCACTCCCCTCTTCCTCGTTGCTAGATGACTCCATAGATTGATCTTGGTGATGCGTTGAAAATTTTAAAATTCTGCTATGTTCCCCAACAAGACTGACCCAAGTCAGATGACTTGCATAACAAATATATGTTTTTACACAGCAAAAGATCCATAAAAACAACAACATAAAGAAAAACTATCATTGCTCGTGGAAAGAGACGACCTCGCCGTCTTTGGCTGCTGGCGCGAACCAGCCGTCGCTGCCGATGTGTGTCTCTGCACCGTGGTTGTCCTCGGCCTCCAGCTACTCGTTCAAGCAAAGCGTGCGGGCGCTCTGCACGGACGAGAGCACAACCCGGTTTAAGTAGAGGACGTCCGGTTCCGCCTACAAGAGGGCCTCGATGGGAGCGGCATCCGCGCGCTCCGCGTCGAGTCGAGCCTCCGCTGCCCGGTTCAAGTCCAGGACGTCCGGTTCCACCTGCAGGAGGGCATCGATGAGAGCGGCATCCATGCGCTCTGCGTCGAGTCGAGCCTCTGCCGCCCGGTTCAAGTCCAGGATCTCCGGTTCCGCCTGCAAGAGAGCCTCGATGGCAGCGGCATCTGCATGCTCCGCCTCAAGTTGAGCCTCCGCCACCCGGTTCACATCCACGACATCCGGTTCCGCCTGCAGGAGAGCCTCGATGGCAGTGGCATGCGCGCGCTCCGTGTCGAGTTGAGCCTCTGCCTCCCGGTCCTCCTTTAGTATCGCCATGTTGAACCGCTGGTCTTCCTGCACCATGGGGGACTCGGACGCCGGCACGAAGTTGACGTCCATCGTCTCATACCCATCGGGGGCCTTCTGCGCCGCGACCTCCGCCATGAACATTGGATCGGCTTCCTCCTCCTCGTAGCTTGGCTCCAGAGAACTCGGGGATTGGCCCGCCGCAAAGAGAGCTTGGGAACGGAGGTCTGTGGCACCGACCGCCGCCCCGATTTCCGCACAGCGCTCTGGCGTCAGCATCTTGTAGTAAGTGATCTTGCGGCGCACCATGGCTTTCCGGCGAACTAGGGGACACTTGATGCGGGCTAGGGGATCGAAAGGTGGGGGAATGGGCTGGAGATTTGGTGTGGTTTTAGGGCAGTGGCTGGCGTACGCCGAGTAGCGAAGGTTCTGGTGTGAATAGTGGTTCCGGTGATGACCGGTCAATCGGTTTTGACTGTACATCGCTCTTGTCGCGTTCGCGTTGCAGCCCGGCATGCTGGACCCTCCACGTCGCTCACCGAATGGAACGCGCTTCTTCTTGCGTTTTCGCTCGCTTGTGGGACCGCAATTGAGAGCAAACCGACGTCCCTCCCCCTCCCCCGCCTGCGTCATTTATTATACCACCACTCCCTTTGTTTTATGCGGAGTAAAGAAAAACAGAGGGAGTATACTACGGATGAGGATCCCCTGACGTGGCCGAACCCATTGAGTAACTGACATGCGGGGCCTAGCAAGCAGGGGGTCCGCCAGTAAGTGACCAAAAGGGAGGGTAAGGCAGGGATACCTACGTCAGAGGATCCACTTCCACTATACTACATTGACCAAATGCTAGAGTAATAATATATGACATGCAACTTACACAAATGTTAGAGTAATTATATATGACATGCAACTTACACAAAGCATAGAGGGTCTAATGCGTTTTTCGAGGCTAACTTTGACCAAATGTTAGAGTAATAATATATGACATGCAACTTACACAAAGCATACGATCAAATTCGTATGTGAAAGGAGTTTCCAATGATATAATTTTCACATTATACATCTCATGTACTATTAATCTTGTTAATAGTCAAATTGGAAACCATCTCGAGTACAAATCTAGGAGTACATACGAATCTAACAATATTGATTGGGCATTGTTGAATGTTGATACCTTTTTGATCAAAGTAGAGATACTTTGACTACACATAAAACTTATATGTAAACTAGAAAGGATAGGAGGGAGTATATTGTACGTTCAAAAACGAAACGAACATTGAATACCCTTTATATATGATTTGCGGATGCTATGATCACCGATTCAAAATTTTGAATCCGCCTTAGGTATCATGTGCCCCCACTCATTCCCTCTCATTTCATCTCGGGGTCCGTAGATCTATTGAAAGAGGACTAGGGTGGGTACATGTGAATGATACTCGAGGGAATGTTCAAATGAGGCATGCGGGAGGATGGACTCGACTGGAGAGCGACATGATCGATGGAGAAGAGGGTTGGAGAGGAATGAGAAATAAGCAAATGCCACATGATTATACTTGAACGGCTCAAATAAACAATAAGTTGTCTTGCTTGGCCTACATGGTGAAAGGCCTAATGCGCAACGCGGAGCACTGACGCTCGAATATGGCCGGGAAAACAGGGAAACCAACATGTGGGGCACACCCGTCGGGACGACGTAGCGCAGACTAGTCCAATGGAGGAGCTGGCCCACAACCTCCTCGCCACCGACAACCGTGCATGTGGGTCGCTGGGGCCAACAACGGGGCGCAGCTCTAGCACCGCCTCTGGACACGGCGACCGCGGTGAGCGACACACTCACATCGTAGCTAGACACGGTTGGTTTCAGTGTGTCGAGGGTGGCGTTAGTGCCATGGCACGACCAACGGTATGTTTGGTTTGTGCCCAAGGTTGCCCCATCAAAGCATTGGGTAGCCAAAATTTTGGTTGAGGTATTGGTTGCCCATGATTTGGCCGACATTGGCAAGAAAAATGAACTAGAGTTGGTAGAGTTCATTGGCATGCCAAATAAATGGCAACAATCCAAACAAAGACCAATCTTTGGGTCATGACCAAAATTTTGGTTGAGGTATTGGTTGCCCATGATTTGGCCGACATTGGCAAGAAAAATGAACTAGAGTTGGCTAGAGTTCATTGGCATGCCAAAAAATGGCAACCATCCAAACAAAGACCAATCTTTGGGTCATGACTAAAATTTTGGTAAGGTGCACTTTGGCCACAATCCAAACACACCCCAACACCCGGCTCGTTGAGGATGCACGGGGCGCTGTGACGCGTCCACGGAGTGGTCTAGCGCGGCCAACTGCATCCTCTGGACCTGAGACCATGCCGTGTCGTCTTGCTTTTTCAATGACATGCGGGGATCGCATGTGAGCAAAGGGCATCTCCAACGTTGCCACGACCGCAGCTGACTACCCTGGCACACCAAAACCCTCGTCCCTCACGCCGTCGCGCGGTGCGTTCCCAGCCGGTGCCAACTGCCCACATTCATGCCGTCCGTTCGTATGTCGTCGTTAAGAGGCTCGGTGCCCGAGGAACCAACTCCGGCGACTTAATGACGCACCCGGACACTTGGCCTCAACGGAATGCGCTACTTAAAGCGGCAACGCCTAGCTAACCTCCACACCATAGCGCATCATCCTCCTACCTGGCACCACATCCGCCATGACCGCAAGTGCGAACACTCTGTGGGAGAGCTTGTCTTCGGGGATGAAGCTTGAGGTCGTCGCCCTCGCTCAAGTCGCCTCTCGTGACGCAATAGCAGCGTAGCCGGACGCGGACGCGACCGCACAAGCAGTGGCCACCCTGGCGGCCGACGACGGGAGCACCGTCAGCCACGCGTCCTACTTGCCGTCGTCCAACGTCCGGCACTGCCGAGGTCGGGGACTCCTCCGAGGATGAGTAGGGCATGGGAGGCGGCAGGGCATGGCGTGCCAACTGGCCAGTCCGTATCCCGTGTTATACTCTTCCTCGCTAGAGACCGCACCTTCACTTCACGGGTCTTGAACCCCGCCCCCGTACATAGAGATCGCAGATGGAGGACGTCGGTCGCCGCCATAGAATAGCTTTAGGGTCGGGTTTCTTTTATTTTTCTGTCCTATAAAAGTTTGAAATGTAATGAAAATCTGCCGTGTTTGCATTAATCTCAGCCACTGTATATGAACTTTCACAATAATATTCATATTGTAGGAGTACTAGCAAGATGCCCGTGCGTGGCACGGAAGATCAAGATCTTGTGGGAGAAAAGGATGAACGAGGGAAAGCCTTATCTGCAAATGTGGAGAGGAGTGCGGGTAAATTGTCATAGTTTCCTTCCTATCCGTTAGATATAGATCGGACGGCCTATATTGCAGGATGACAGGCACACCATCATCACCAACTCTTCTTTTTATTAAACCGAGACAAATCTAACATGCGAAGTAAAATAAACACATAGGGTCTATACATACACAAATTATCTTAGGCACTCCAATAGTACGTGTCGGTGTTCTGGGAACGGGGTCCCCAGACTTGCCTGCCTGCGGCCTACGGCGCGGCTCAAGTGGGGGTCCAGCGCGGCCCATCTTCATCAACGCAAGCTCAAGACCCTCGCGAGGGGCCAAGCCTCGCGGGGCGGACGGCAGGAAGCTTCCTCAGAGGCAGCCTCATCAGGCAGGCTCGCGAGGAGGCGGAGAGATCAAGGCAGGGGTACCTCACGAGGATCCCATGACGCAAGCCATGACGATCAAGGCCAGGCGGGCGCCAGGTGGGCGTCGGCCTGCACAGGTTCCTTGTTTCCCCTTTGGTGCAAAGGGGGCAAGCACATGCTAAGGTATCAGGCAAAGGTTGCCATTCCGGTGCAACAAGACTAAGGCCAGCAGAGCGGCAGGACGGAGGTCACCGTGGAGCCCAAGACGGCTTCATCACCAGTGCTTTTGGCAGCTGAAGACCACCTTTGGTCAGGATAACTTGTACTACATGTTCCCCTTCAAAATGGCCAATTGTTGGCGCCCTTCCCGCTCAATTATCCAGGGAGAGGCCCAGGGCCTCTATAAATAGAGCTAGCCTCCACAAAGGAAGGGGGACACCGAGGAGAGAGAGGAGAGAGAGAGAGATCTGGTAGAACCCTAGCAGAGAGAAAGAGAGGCGACGGAACTCACCCTAGCAGTTCATCGCACCAGCTCAAGAACACCTCTCGCGAGGCTGTTCTTCCCTTGTACTCCCTCCGTAAACTAATATAAGAGTGTTTAGATCACTACTTTAGTGATCTAAACGCTCTTATATTAGTTTATGGAGGGAGTACTATTCATCATCAGCCCCTGAGGCAATCCACCACACCACACACTGGAGTAGGGTATTACACCACAACGGTGGCCCGAACCAGTATAAACCTCGCGTCTCTTGTGTTGTTCATCATTTTCATCTTAGTTCGCACGAGAGGATCGGACGTAGATCGGTAAGGGAGAGATCTCCGCATGCACCCCAGTGTTCGAACCTCAAGGGTCTGCCGGAACCCAAAATCCGACAGTACGCCCACTACACATTCACGCATTTCACATCTTTCTACATCTATGGGAACCTACGAAAGGGTTAACGTAAATTGCCTCTCTCTCTCCTCCCCTGATTTTCATGGTGGTGGGCCCCTCCCTCCCCCCAATCTACAATCAATAGCTCACACGTTTCACATTACGTTAATTACGTAACTGGGATTACGTAGGTGTAGCATTACTCGTCCTAAAAAACCCAACTAAGCCAACCTCCCAGCATATGGCGCGGGAAAAGACCCGGCCGGCGCTGTTTTAGTCGGGATTACCGGATTACTAGTAGTAGTATCGATGGATCGCGCGAAGCAACCAATTTTTTTTTGAGGGAGCGAAGCACCTAGTTTAAAAGGAAAAAATGCGGTACACTCACAGCACTCCTGTCACGGTCGCATTGCACCCCACACACGTTCGGTCCTGCACATGGCTCACGCAAATGGAACACGCTTCGGCTTGCCTCTTCACTGACACGTGGGACTGCACTTGGAGAAACCGACCATGCACCAAACCCCCCCGCCCACCGCGCGAAAATCCTCCCCCCACACCCGAAAATTCCCCCCAAATCCGATTAAACCGCCCTTCGGCCAACTAGCCAATAATATTCCCCAAACGCCCCTCCTCCTGTTCCCCTCCACTCCATTCGCTCCACCAAAGCCGCCCTCCCCGCCGCGCAAGTACGTCGGCGCCGTGGTTCGGCGATTCTCTCGCTCCCACAGTACTCTCTCGTAGACTGCCGTCCTCTAGCCGCGCCGCCACCTCTGGCTATGTTCTTGTGGAGGCGCACGTTGGTCAGCGCTGCCACCGCTGGCGACCTTCATGTGGGGACGCACGACGGCCAGCTTCTCCCATGGTACACGCATTCTAGACTGAGGCCCCATTCATGTCGGTGTAGCGCTGAATGTTAGCTGATAGACGTTGTTAATCTCACTGTTTGCTGAAGTAGTTTACTATCAATATGCTCTGCTTAAGAAGCTTCCTTGCCCTGTTCTGCACTCAATCTGCTTAGCTGAGATGGCATGCCAAGGCCGATTAGTTGCTAAATTATCCTACCATATATTTATTGTGACGTAGATTGCCATGGTGTAGTAGCCAATCTGTTAGGTGAAATAGCTCTACACTATTTTATACTCGATCTTTGTTGCTGCGATGGCCTTCGATAGTTTGATGGCCATGTGCTCGGCCTCATTGACTGCTGAAACAGCCTGCCATAATTTGGCACTCAAATCTGTTTGCTGAATTAGCTTAAATATATTTTGTTACTTAGATCTGCTCGTCCAAATATCTTGCCATAGCTTTAGACATCGACCTAGGTATTTTTTTCTGGACTTCATAAAAAAGCATATGTTTTTCCTGTAATATCTAGTGGAAGAACTAATTTGTATGTCTAACAGATGGACATGACTTGGATAACTTCTGCTTGAAGATTCTCCGCTGCATATGTCGAGGGGGTTGAAAACTTCATGAACTTTATCAGAGCTGAGTACGGTGGTCCGAAATCAGATGTGCTCTGCCCGTGTATCAGTTGTATGAGTTCAGTTACAAGACCCCAGTCAACTGTGCAAAATCATCTACACTTTTATGGGATGTCGGTCACATATACTAGGTGGGTTCATCATGGTGAAGCTGTGAACGTCAATGTTATTGACTACGTGGAAGCAGCAGATCACCATCTTGATCTGCTTGATGCTCAGGTGGAAGAGGAGGAGGAGGTGGTGGTGGCGGAGCCAGTGAGTTTGACCAACATTGAAACAATGCTACGAAATGCTCGTGCGTTCCATGAACTTTCACCTGTAGAAGAAAAACGGTGGGCCCGCATGTTGGAACAATGCAACATTGCTGTCACCCCAGGAAATAAGCTGTCAGTATTCTTAGCTATGGTCACCTTTCTTCAGGTGAAGACATCTGAGCGGATGACCATCAAATCATTCGATGCGATGTTGGCTGCTTTCCACAAATCTTTCCCAGATGCGTCTGAGCTGCCACACACCTACAGTAAAATGAAGAATTTCCTTCATGCAGTTGGAATTGGATATGATATGATCCATGTTTGTAAGAATAATTGTGTTTTGTTCCGGAAGGATTATGCCAACTTAAGTGAATGCCCGAAATGCAAATCATCAAGATGGAAAGATGGCGATGCTGTGAAGAGGATTCCTCATAATGTTCTGAGACATTTTCCAATTACACCAAGATTGCAGAGGTTGTTTCATGATGCTGAAACAACAGAGGATGTACTGTGGCATTCTAGGAACCAGGAGTACAGAGATCAGAATGTAATGAGCTATCCATCTTATGGTACTGAGTGGAAAAGCTTCAATGATAAACACAAAGAGTTTGCTGCTGACCCGAGAAACATTAGACTTGGCTTAGCTTCAGATGGATTTAACCCATTTGGCCACCAGAGCGCCACATATAGCATGTGGCCAGTGCTTGTTATCCCTTACAACATGCCTCCAAATTTCTGCACCAAAGAATCAAACTACATGATGGCCTTGCTCATCCCAGGTCCAAAAAGTCCTGGAAAGGATTTTGATTTGTTCATGGAGCCTCTTGTGGAGGAACTTCAACAGCTATGGAAGGGTGTTCACACTCGAGACCTATATAGCAGCCCACCAGCTGATTTCTTTCTACATGCTGTTATAATTTGGTGCATCCATGATTTTCCGGCTTTGGGCACTATGTCAGGGCGAACGACACATGGTTACAATGCATGTGTTCGCTGTGACAGGAATCCGCTGTCATACGCAATACTTAGCAAGATCTGTTACACTGGACACCGTTGTTTCCTTGCCAAGGACAAGTCGCATCCTAGAAAATACCGAAGACATATGTTCAATGCAAAGCATGAAAACCGTGATGCGCCAAAGAGGCTCACCGCCGATGAGTTGCAAGTGGAATTAGAGAAGGTCAGGCATATTACACCAGGAAACCATCCTGGTAATGGTAGCGGGAAAAGGAAGTGTGGCAGGGTTGAAGAGAGATTATTGTTTACCCGCAGGTCCACTTTGTGGGACTTGGAGTATTGGAAAGATTTAGATCTGTGGCATAATCTTGTTGTGATGCACATCAAGAAAAATATATGTGACAACATTATCGGCACACTTCTTAATATTGAAGGCAAGATGAAAGATACCTTAAAATCTAGGATTGATTTGACACACCTGGGTATCAGAAAGGATTTGCAGGTGCAAGATGAAGGTAAACCACGGGATATGGCACCAACTGTGTACGTCTTGGACAAGGTAAAAAGAAAAGAATTCCGCGAGGTCCTGTCACGTGTGAGATTCCCACATGGATTTGCTTCCAACCCTGAAAGGAGAGTCAGTGCAGATGGAAACAAGGTACAAGGGTTGAAAACTCATGACTGCCACGTCCTAGTTCAAAGGGGTTTACCTATTATCCTTAGAGAATTGGGCCGCCCTGACTTATATAGAGCAATTGCAGAGTTGGGACAATTCTTCAGGGAACTGTGCAGTAGGAATATCAGGATAGATGCTTTGGAGCATCTTAGAGACAAGATACCAACTATCCTATGCGACCTTGAGAAGATATATCCTCCAGCCTTCTTTGATGTGATGGTGCATTTGGCTGTTCATCTACCTGATGAGGCACTACTTAGAGGTCCAGTACAGTATGGCTGGATGTACCCTATTGAAAGGCGGCTAGGCACTTTGAAGGGCTATGTTAGGAACAGAGCTAGACCCGAGGGTTCCATTGCAGAGGCCTAAATTGCTACAGAAGCGTTGACATTCTGCTCAAAATACATTGAAATAGCTGATCATCTTAGCAAAAAGGTGGGTGAAGACAATCCCGGGCTCAATGTTTTCGATTATTCTGTTTGTGTTACAGGGAAGAGTCAACAAGAGGACAAATCTAAAGATTTGGACAAAATGGTTTGGTATGTGTTGAGTAACTGTCCTGAGATACTACCTTATATCAAGTAAGTGCAGTACTGCAGCTTATACATCGTAATCTACTAAACTTGCAGCACATTCTTATATATTGAGATGTTTGACGCGGTCACTATGTTGTGCAGCATCTACAAAGAGGAGTTACTGCCGCAAAATCCAAGAAACATTGACAAACTGGTTATGGCAGGATTTGCGAAATGGTTCAAGAACCATGTAAGCTTTTGAAGTGCACTGTCAGTTTTTTTAATATATTGAGTACATAATATGACCAGCTTGTCTATTTTCTAACCATAGGTTAAGAAGATGCGGGAGGATGGGCAGGCAGTTGATGATGCCCTTTACTCACTAGCAATGGTTCCTGATACTCGGGTAAGACATTATGAATCTTGCGTTGTTGGAGATGTGCGCTACAACACCCTTGCACGAGACGAAGGCAGGAAGACACAAAACAGTGCCATCATGAGCACGGATACGTATGACAAAGAGACAACTAAAATGTATGCTAACATAACAGACATTGTTCAGTTGCAGTATATCTCCAGTTTCGAGGATCATCGGTGTGTGGTTCTGTTGTGCTGTCATTGGTATAACCTGTTTTCCAGGATCACAAAACCTAGAGCTGATGATTATTTCAAATCCATCAATGTCAAGGCGGCGTACCAGACCAACGAGCCTTTTATTTTGAGAAATCAAGCAACACAAATATTTTTCTTGGAAGACACATTTGCACGTAGCGATGACTGGAGAGTATTGCAAAGGTTTGAGCAGAAGAATTCATTTAATGAAGTTGCACAACAAGATGATGCTTACACTGCTCTTGATGTACAAGATAACACAGATGTTCCTAATATCTTTGAGAACCATCACGTCAATGATGCCGGCGAAAATATTGCCTGTCGTGCTGTGGACATACAAGAGTTGATCAAGAAGAAGCCAACGTTCGAGGACGTTGAGGACGAAGAAGAAGATGACACCGTGGGGAATTATGATTTAGACTGATACACATGGCGAAGATGTTGACGTTGCTGCTGCGGATGATGATTACATTGCTTTTGTCATATTTGCTTGTCAGAAGACGGTTTTTATCTACTATGTGAAATTGTGTTTGCTATGACAACTGAAACCTGATGAACATGTTGTTTAGTATTTTGCTGTGAGAACATCACTTGTTATGTATGCTGATTTGTGTTTGGTGATTGTATGACAACTAAAACATGACGACATTGTTGTTTAGTTGTACTCATATTTGGCTGTGAAACTTGTATTTGATGACATAGTTTGCTGTTGGACTGCAATTTGCTCGACGTCTTCGAATGAGAACAAAGCTGACCCGACATGGCCTCTGCTATTTATTTATTTATATGAGCAAAAGGGGATACCCCCTGATTTCCGTTAATAGAAATCACTAGATGTTCACAACATTACGCCCATCCTGCTATACAGGTTTCATTCATTACTAGTTTCAACAAAGTGCTCATGTCGTAGCCACTGAATACATCATGAGTGCTACATACACTGCAAATAAAGAGACAATCATCCTACAGAGCACATCGATTTTGCCCATTATCTTCACAAGCTCTTTCATCTCCTCATTGCTGTCAAGGACGTTCAATAGCTGTTGCTTGGCCATGATCAGAGGAACTGCATCTTTAACCTTCTGCTCTGCATCTTCCTCTTCTACCGTTCCTTCAGTTACTTGTCCAACACCCCAACCTGCTGGTATTGGGATTCCTCGGCTAACCACATAATCGGCGTAGTTGCATTCCCCCACATCAGCAACTTCCCAGAAATACAAATCACACGAATGTTCCCTTTTCTGCACGAATCAAGTTGGAAGATCATCAACCAAACTATTAAAAAAATCAGCAACTGAAAGCAGCAGAACAACACTTAAACATATTATTACCCCATGATTTGGGCATTTGTAGAAGACTCGGCCAGGGTTGCGGATTGTGGTTGAGACGCGACGGATGATTCTGCGTGATTTGCAGCAGTAGCACCACACTGACGACAGCGGGTTGCGATGAGCAATCGGCTGCGGTGGCGTGCCAGCGGGGGTGTGATGAGACCCACAGGCGATGGTACGGGTGGCGACTTGGCGCATATCTGGTTGTTGCCTGCTGAAGAGCAGGTGGACGAGCAGCCAGCGGACATGGTTGCTGTGGCCAGAGCTTCTGATGCTAGGCAGAGGAAGTAGAGAAGAGGAGAAGCGAACGTTGGATATGTCAGTTTCATTACTTGCAGAGTAGCATAGCACCATATATAGTCATAGTCTAGGTTTGGATTCGAACCAGCTACAGGAGCACGTCTTTCTTTTTTCTAAAACTCGGCAACGTCTCTTTACTGGTACACTAGCTTGCTCTGTACGCCTTCCCAAGTCTTTGATTTTCTTTCTATATATAAAAAGTATCCTACTTGGTGTCCGCTTAGTCAACAAATGATTCTGCCAAACTTGACCATTGGATTGACATTCAACGTCTGTCGCATTTCTTCAGTCTCTTCTTCCTCGAGCCGCCAAAGCCAAACCAGCGCCGGCGGGACCGCCTGCTCCTGCCTCCCACGACTGGCTGTGATCTTCCCCGGCTCCTATCCGTTCCTGTCCGAGGCCTCACCATCGTCCTCCGCCTTGGTTCGCTTGCTGCGGCGCCGCCCTCCGGTGTTGTCAACATGGTCAACAACCGAGAGGAATAAGGAGATGACTGTACATGGTGAGGATGACAGTAGGGACCCAGCAGCGCACGCAGTAATTTTGTTTTTTCGGGACGAAGAAGGGTATCAACTGGGTTGTGCGGGACCCGTGGCCCATCTAGCCCAGGCTTTTATTTCATATGTTTAGCACATGACCAACCCAGTTTGTTTTTTTCCTTTCTGAAAATGGCTAGCCAGCTATTTTGTTTTTTGCAGCATAACCAATGTAAGCCTACTTGCTTTTCTATGCCCTGCTGGGCCGGAAATCTTTCAAGACGAGGAGGGATGCATTTTGCCCAGAAAATGGGCTATAAGTAATAAGAAATGGGCTATAAGTAATAATAAATGGGCTGTAAAATGAAAAATACAGCAAACATGCAATTAGTTCCAAAATAATGTTTTCTTTTGGATTTTGATATTTTAAATTTCATTGTTTTTGTGCGGGTAAATATTCATTGAATTTAAACTAAGGTATATTTAGATTTAAAATTAATTTGAATCTGGCTAGAAATTTCGGGCCGTATGCAGTTTGGGACAGATTTGGAGGCTGACTTGTGGGTCTACTAGGTTGACGTGTACTTTGGCTTTGTCAACTTAGTCCACAAACGATTCTAGCAGCAGTGACCGTTGGATGTTAATCCAACGGCCGTGCTGCTTCTTCAATATCTGATCTTCTTGCTCCAGCCGCCCAAACCAGCTCCGGTGGGATTGCCTGCTCCCGCATCCCGTGGCCGGCTGCGCTGCCGCACAGGCGGCACTGGCCCACCCTACTTCATTGCTGGCCAGGCCATTCCTCTACTCACCCACACCTCCTGTTATTTTCCGGCGACGGCAGCCGGACCAGTAAACCCTCGTACTCCCCACCGCGTGGGCAACCATTGCCGAGTCTTCCCCAGCTCCGTGTCGTTCCCTTCCACCGCCATGGTGCTCTCGATGCGGCCTGGTCAACATGGCCAACGAACGACATCCATCGGCCGTGGACTATACGCGTAAAATAATGATTCCTCCACCTGACAGCTGGGACCCACCAGAAGGGCCTCTGTATTTTGCGAAAAAAATGTTCCCCTTGCTAACATGTCGGACCCACCAGCTATATCTTCGCACGCAAGGAAGTGCCTCCTTATTACGCACAAAAAAATGAATAGCCCCTGCTAGCTGGGACCCACCATTGTGGGAGGCTGACTTGTGGGCCTACTAAGTTGACGGGGACGGAGGGCTTTGTCAACTTAGTCAATATGAACGATTCTAGCTCCAGTGACAGTACGATGTCCATCCAACGGCCGTAGTGCTTCTTCAACCTCTGGTCTTCTTGCCCCAGCCGCCCAAAGCAGCGCCGGTCGTGCCGCATGCTCCTGCCTCCCGTGGCCGGCTGTGCTGCCGCGGAGACCTCACCGCCCCTACTATTCCCACCGCTGGCCAGGCCTTGCAGCGACGGCAGCCGCACACCGTAGCCGAACCAGCGAACCCTCATACTCCTCTCCACGCGGGCTTCCACTACCGCATCTTCCCCGGCTCCGCGTTGTCCCCTTCCTAGGCCTCGCCGTTGTCCACCGCCGTGGTGCTCTCCGCGCGGCGTGGTCAACGTGGTCAAGGAATGACTTCCATCCGAAGAGTACTGTACATCGAGAGGCTGACAGCTGGGTCCACGGCCACGGCCCAGTTTTTTTGTGATTTGCCAAGTAAGTCGCTTTGTCAGGCCTGTTGGGCTGCAAATCTTTCAAGATGAGGAGAGCTTTCATCCGGCTGGCCGAGAAAATGGCCCATCAGTAATGCGAAATGGCCTGTACATTTTTAAAACACATCAAAACCGGCAACTAGTTTCAAATATCTTTTTTTTTCATTTCGAAAATTTAAATTACATTAATTTTTATGCGTGGAGAATTTGTTGGATTTTATATTGATATACATTTATTTCTAAAATCGGTTTGAATGTGAGTCAAAATTTCGGGATTAAAAACAGTTCAGACCGCACCGAAATATGCAAAATTTCGTATAATTTTTTAACCGTGGCCACAATATGGGCTGTAATGCTAACAAAAAGAATATGGGCTCCAAAAAAAACCTTAAGAATTAGCAAATGGGCTGTAAATTATTAGAAATAATGGCAGCTGGGCTGTATGCTGTTTTCCACAGATTTGAGGCTTTCCTAAAAAAAGGTTGACGCACAAGCAGTGACTGTTGGATGTCCATCGAACGGCCGTCAGCTCTTCCTGCTCCAGCCGCTCAAACAAGTGCCGGCGGGACTGCCTGCTCCCTCCTTCCCGTGGCCGGCTGTGCTGCCGCGCAGGCCTCACCACCCCACCGTACTCCCATTGCTGGCCTAGCCATCCCTCTACTCACCCACACCTGCTGTTATTCTCCGGTGACGACAGACGAACCAGTAAACCCTCGTACAGTCGTACTCCCCTCCGTGTGGGAAACAACTGCCGAGTCTTCCCTGTCTCCATGTCGTTCCCTTCCTAGGCCTCGCTATCGTCCACCGCCCTGGTGCTCTCGGCGTGGCCTGGTCAACATGGTCAACAACCGACATGCATCTGAAGTGGACTGTACGTGGAGAGGCCGACAGCTGGGTCCACGGCCGCACGCAAGGAAATGCCTCCTTATTACGCACAAAATAATGATTCCTCCACCTGACATCAGGGACCCATCGAAAGGGCCTCTATATTTCACGAAAAAACGTTACCGCCGCTGGCAGCTCGGACCCACCAGCTATATCTTCGCACGCAAGGAAGTGCCTCCTTATTACGCACAAAAAAATGAATACTCCCCCTGTTAGCTGGGACCCAGTATAGTGGCAGGCTGACTTGTGGGCCTACTAAGTTGACGGGGATGGAAGGCTTTGTCAACTTAGTCAATATGCATGATTCTAGCTCCAGTGACCGTACAATGTCCATCCAACGCCCGTAGTGCTTCTTCAACCTCTGGTCTTCTTGCTCCAGCTGCCCAAACCAGCACCGGTCGTGCCTCGTGCTCCTACCTCCCGTGGCCGGCTGCAATGCGGCGGAGGCCTCACCGCCCCCTACTACTCCCACCACTGGCCAGGCCATCCCTCTACTCACCCACACCCCCTGTTATTCTACGGCGACGGCAGCCTCACACCGCAGTGAACCAGTGAACCCTCATACTCCTCTACGCGTGGGCATCCACTGCCGCCTCGTCCCCTTCCTAGGCCTCGTTGTCGTCCACCGCCCTGGTGCTCTCGGCACGGCGTGGTCAACGTCGTCAAGGAACGGCTTCCATCGGACGTGGACTGTATGTGGAGAGGCTGACAGCTGGGTCCACGGCCGCAACAAGGAAGGGCCTCCTTATTACATGCAAAATAATTATTCCTCCACCTGACGGCGGGGACCCACCATATGGGCCACCATATTTCACGAAAAAAACATTTGCCCCTGATTGCTGGGACCCACCAGCTACATCTTCGCACGCAAGGTAGTCCGTCCGGGCAAAAAAAAACGATTCGCCCCCTGACTGCTGGGACCCACGAGCTACATCTTCACAGGCAAGGAAGTGCCTGACAGTCGGGACCCACCTGGTCGAAGCGTACGTAGCATTGTCATTCTGGTCGCGAATGTGTACGTACATATATACCGGTGGATGTAGAGGCGCGCACGTGTTGTAGTAGAGGCGCGTACGTGTCGTAGTAGAGGCGCACACGTATCATGTACACGTACATACAACGGCCATGGTGCAAGAAAGAAAATACGGCCACGTATGTGTACATACGGGCGGGGTCTCGAACGCCTACGCGCGCATACGTATGGCCAGTGCTCGTGTACATGGCTGGGTCAGAACGGAGAAACAACTTCGCGTCGTGTTCATGGCGAGGCAATGGAATGCGTCGTGTTCATGGGGAGACAACTGAATGCGTCATGTTCATCGGGAGGCAACAGAATGCGTCGTGTTCATCGGGAGGCAACGGAACACGTGGAAGCCAACTGGCTGGGTCGGAACGGAATGCATGGTCGTGTTCATCGGGAGGGCTTGGACGGAATAGGCTATGGAAACGAGGCCTGGCATACCGCACAACAGAGGAAACATATCTCCTACGTTCGGAACGGGGTCCTGTTGATCGGGAGGGGTCTGGCGTACCGCAAAATGGAGGAAACGGACCTCCTACGATCGAAACGGGGGTCTTGTTGATCGGGAGGGGTGTGGCGTACCGCAAAACGGACGAAACGGACCTCCTACAGTCGAAACGGGGGTCCTGTTAATCGGGAGGGGTGTGGCGTACGACAAAATGGATGAAACGGACTTGTGTTGGAGCGCTACGGTCGAAACGGGGGTCCTGTTCATCGGGAGGGGTGTGGCGTACCGCAAAATGGGACTCCACGGGATACTGTTCATCTCCACCGTCGACCTCCTCCAGCCTCCACGGGCTACCGTCGACCTCCTCCAGCCTCCACGGGCTCCTGTTCATCCAACCTCCACCGCACGCTACTCCACCGGCTACTGTTCAACCACCCCTCCACAGGCACCCCTCCACCATCTACTGTTCATCCAGCCCTCCACACCACGGGGTCCTGTTCAACCACCCCTCCACGGGCACCCCTCCACCGTCTACTGTTCATCCAGCCCCTCCACCACACCACGGGGTCCTGTTCATCCAGAGGCAATGCCACCGCTCCCTGTTCATCCAAACCCCCCCGCAACGCTCACTGTTCATCCCAGAGGCAGCATCGATCGGCTTTAGTTATCAGCAGTAGTCAAGGAATCGCTCGATCGGGTTCAGTTAACAGCCATCGATCGATCGCTCGGGTTCAATAACGCGTAGCCTGCAGTGCAATCGCTCGAGTTCAGTTAGAGCCCAACGCCTCGCTCGGGTTTAGTTAGAGCCAACACCTGGCACACACGCGTGTACGTGTACGAGAGAAACGCACATCGCTCGGCCCCCGACCTCCCACCGTAATCGGGAACTCCCCGAAATTTTCCTCGCCCTCACTTCTACCATGGTTTTTTCCGTCATGGATGGCCCAAATAATGTCATGCAACTGCGTCTCCGGCCCGCCCAGGACGAAAAGCCCATTTTCTGTCATGATTTTTGTCATAGAAGGAGCCCCCCACATCTATGATGATACCGGGTTTTGTCACAATTATCGTCATAGAAGTGTCATATGTATGACAAATTTTTTTTTGTTCGGACCAAAATGTCACGGATGTGTCTTTTTTTTGTAGTGTTGGGCTGAGAAGAGAGAGGATTAATGCAACACGGCAACTGTTTGCGGAGACCGAAAATGTCCAACGTTAGACGGGCTATAATGCCGCTATAGTTAACCGTTGGGGCGTCAAACGGACTCCGAATGTGATGAAATTGACAGATGGTCTACTGACAACATAACAACACCGCATGCCAACTTTCAACCCATTTCGAGAACATTTTCCGGCCACTTATAAAATACTATTTTGGACGTGCTGCAGGCGCGTGCAAGTGTGTCTGGCCTCTGAACGGACAACATAAAGAACTTGGAGACCCAGACGGATAAAAGTTTTGAAAACATGCAGATGCAATGCACATGATGACATGGCAAGATGCAACACACAAGCGAATGACAAGGCAACAACATCGAATAACTGGAAGACACCTGGCGCGTTGGACTCGGGGCGTCACAACACTCCACCACTATGAGAGGATCTCGTCCTGAGATCTAAGGATGGCACCGGAGAGAAACGGAAGAGGAATAGAAGAGGTAAAACTAAGTTGCTTCTTTGAAAAATGAGTGAAACCAATGAACCTTGAGAGGTTAAACAATTGGAAAGAAGAATACAACGAAGATGAAGGAAGTTGAAAACACTCCGTTAGAAAAGAGGAACAAGGAACCTTACTAGAACCTTGTACATTGAAAGACATAAGAAAAAGGGTTGCAATGGACAAGAAGTACATGCAAGCACTCCGGTTGAAACGAGATGTACAAGGAACGATAAAGATTAATTACGACAACACTCCGGTAAAGAATATGAACTTGGCAAAACAAGATGATGGGTCGAAGAGAGCAACATCACAATGCCTCCGGAACAAATGTAAGAATGGAATCAAAAGAACGGAGGAGAAAACAACATCTTCTACCTCAAATGAGCTTGAAAAGCATCTTTAGGAGAAGGGTCGAATGGAGTTGTTGGAAAACCAACAACGAAAAGAGTAAGCTTGTTGTGGGCTTATGGAAAACATCTCGAAATCTTGAGGTGAGATTCTGCCACTAACGAAAACCAATAGATTGGATTGATATGAACAAGGAGAAGAGAAACTTATTTCACCGGGAGGATAAATTAAGAACTTGGGTCATTTATGAGCACCATAAATAGCAAAAATCCTTAGGGAAAGCTTTAGGTGAAATATAACCCAAGATAACTCCAATGAAGAGGTTGATTGGTTGAAAAGATGTCTTGAGCGAAGAGAAAATGATGGATTTAGGTATGTCACTCTTGAAAACTTGTGAATCATGAAACACGAAGGGAAATTATCAACAATGACACAACACCACCTCAAAAGATGAGATATGAATGAATTGCACTTCGAAATGCAAGATGAAGAATACTTGAGCTCCTCTGAAAAGAATCTCGATGAACACTTCAAGAGGGATTTAAATCCTTGATGAACCATCATGTAGAGCCTCCATGAAGAACTCCGGTAATAAAAGGATGATATAAAGAAAGAGAAGTTGAAAACACAAGGTGAATCATTTCAATGATTTAGATGAATCTTCGTGGTGATATAATTGAGAGATCTTGGAACTCCAGGAAAGAAAAGATGAAGCATCTCGAACCGAGAATGTGACATGATGAAGAGCTCTGGAAAGAAGAAATTAGATCAATTGGATGAAACAATAATAAGAATTACGTTATGCGTATCCTTCACCAATTTAGATTGATGACAGGCAACGGATTTGATATACTAATTCTCGTAGACAGGATTAAGATAGATATAGCGCAAACTTGAATAAGTTCTTCAACGAATCGTCGGTAGGATTTGAAAGAACGAATGAGTTGATACGATAACGAAGGAAGAGAAATCTTGAATGAACCACCATAAGAATTGAAAATGAAGGAAGTAAAGGGATGAATCACTGGTAAGAATTTGAAAACGAATGAAGATACTTGGGGAAATTTGGATACAAGAGAATGAAGAGATCACGAGCTGACTAGGGAATACTTGAGCGATGCACCAGTAAGATTTGGAGAACGAGAGCTGAAATCTGGAATGAATAATTCTGAGATGATGGGCTTCGAAGAATCAAACTGAAAAGACTCCTGAATTACTCCGGATGGGTAAGAAAAGAATTACTGACAAACGGAATAATTTGAGAGGATATCGTGAAGCTAGACCCGTGAATCTTCAATAGAACAGACAAGAAATAGGAGAAATTCTTCTTCGGTCTCCGAAAGCTGAGAATGCCGATGAGAAACACCACCATGAATTGTTGAGACACTTCGGAATGAAAATTAGAAAGTTTGAACCAAGGATGAAAAGAATTTGAAAGATCCTGGAGAAAGACATATGACTGATGATAATTCATACTTACGTCAAACTTAGAAAAGAATTTGTGAATATCTCTGGGAAAATTAGAAGAGTCAGGTAAGATCCTGGGAAAAGACCTGTGGATTAAGGCCCACTCAAGAGAAACACCGTTGAAATGATTACTTGAAAGGGAGATTGCACCGGTTGAATTAAATGGCTTGAGTGAGATAACATCCTCGAAAGAGCTTGAACGAATGCAGAGCGGAAACACGAATCTTCGAGATATCTTCAGCACTCAAGAACAATTGAATAGCAAGTGGGGAATGATTATGAGGTGCACCTGCATGAGAAAACATTTGAAACAAGGAAAAGATATGACCAACAAAGGTTGATGTCGGTGTCAAAACCGGTGGATCTCGGGTAGGGGGTCCCGAACTGTGCGTCTAGGATCGATGGTAACAGGAGGCGGGGGACACGATGTTTACCCAGGTTCGGGCCCTCTTGATGGAGGTAATACCCTACGTCCTGCTTGATTGATATTGATGATATTAGTATTACAAGAGTTGATCTACCACGAGATCGTAGATGCTAAACCCTAGAAGCTAGCCTATGGTATGATTGTTGTATATAATCTATCGACTAGCCTGGCCTCGGTTTATATAATGCACCAGAGGCCTAGGATAACAAGAGTCCTAGCCGAATACGCCGGTGGGGAGGAGTCCTTGTCTTGATCACCAAGTCTTGTGGAATCTTCCATGTATGCGGCAGCTGTCCGAACTAGCCCATGAGTATACTGCCATGGGGGTCCTCGGCCCAATCTAACAGATCAGGAGATGACGTGGTGAGTACCCCCTAGTCCAGGAGACCGTCAGTAGCCCCCTGAACCGGTCTTCAAGTTAGGGATGCTCCTCAATTCTTCCGAACTGTTCTTCATCTTCGGTTGTCGCTCTTGAAAACTGGTTCAACAAATCTTCTCATCTTCGATCTTGAGGATCGCCGAAATGCATTCGACGAGTTTACACGTCGGGTATCCGAGGAGCCCCTTTAAGTTTCCGACATTTATCAATGCCTTGTTATTTTTATGCCACACCTCGGGTTTGAAGTTGTTCCCGGAGGCAGTGTCCTCTTGCATCCGAGATCTAAGCCGGACTGCATTCGAGGTATCTTTTGCAGCCGAGCACCAATGCCGGATTGCTTCCGAGCTCCAACACCGAAATGTATCCGAGCTCCAACGCCGGACTGTGTCCAAGCTCCAACGCCGGACTATATCCAAGATGTCATAGATCATCTTGGTCCAAAAAAGTTGAAGGAGTTTAGCCGAGCTTAATGCCGGAAATTCCCTCTATGGAGCTAGCCGCTAGCGCCCGAGCTTTATGTCGGACTGCTTCCAAGGTGGTGCACCACCCCGATCGCGGGCTGATTTTTTGTGAATATTTTTAACTGGTGCAGTTTATTCTCTGCCAATGTATATCCATTAGCCCTCAAGGTGTGTATCAGTCTAAAACCAGAGATGCACCTGAAGGCCAGCATAAAACCGCTGTTCCCAGTAGCCCCTGAGACTCAGGTCGATGCGCGAAATCGTCCTAAGGATCAACTCCTAGCTCGGCAGCATGCATAGGAATGAAAAATGCAGTGTAATATATTAGAGATAATAGTGATCGGCGAACGGGCCCCTGAGAGAGGGTTGTGAGAAGTCGCCGTGATATATTAGCTTGATGCCAGATAGGTCCAGATGGTACTTATTATTGTCTGAAGACGCTCTGTCCCATAGTTCGATCAAGCCGAACACTGAGCCCTTTGAATTTTCTGCATTGAATAGGCAATGTAGTAGGCCCCGAGACACTAGTCGGGTGGCAACACCAGATCAGGGGATCAATGTGCCCCTTTAATATTTGTAAATAATGAGCGCAAAGCCCAATAGCCCCCAAGCCTTAATGTGGGCACGGGTGGTCGAATTAAGGATCGATATCCAGAGTAAAATCACAGATTATGTGTAATGATTCTATGTATCCAAGTACTTTACATCATTATTTTGACTCCATTGTGACTGTTTATCAGTTGAAAGTGGCCCATCGTCGGCCTCTACCCCTTGGTAGATACTACGCAGGGTGTTTCAGAAATAACAAAATAACCCTTAGCCGACGTCTCAGTGCCCGAAGGCAGTTGTGTTAGCGGAAACGAGGCAATCAGATATGCGGGCTTTATAACTTTCACTTATTCATAGGAGCTTAAAGTTGGAAGGCCAGTTACTAGCCTCCGGTTAGTGTTCGGAGACAGTCGAGGTCAAGCCGTAAACACTTCGGCCAATATTATGAATGGCCCGTTATTAAATACAGTCATCAGATCGCTGACCAGTTTACGCTTATTGTGACAGTCAGTTTTCGGCTTTCTCCACTGAGGCGCTTAACCATGCTAGCTGGAAGCACAATCGCAGTGCTTCTCCCATTGCACACCTAGCCGAACAAAGCGGAATGTAGGAGGCAAGCACAGGAGCCGGGCAACCCAACTATTGACCGAAGACGCAATTCAAAACCGATGCATATACAACAACGTCCGAGAATGTTTTTGCCGAATCCCTAAAGGTGTCCGGCGCCGCACTACGAGATTAATGCTGGAAACACACAAATAGCTTAAAAGTGCCATAGGCTTGGAAAACCAAAAAACGTCAGTAAAAACCGGACGTATGAACTACAACAAGTGTTCGGTGCCAAATCGAAAATTGGTCTTAGAAAAAAGGTGCTTCTGTCGTGCTTTATCATGACACATCTTATCTCAAGACCTCAAGCGGGTCAGCCTATGGCTTCAACCTCCTATCCCGAAGGCGGAGTACTTCTCGTTAGGCCATCTTAGCAAACTAAACTCTAGCGGTTTTGAGAGAGAAATCAGGCTCCCCAGCTAGTGACCACACACTCGTGTCGAAAAAAAGGAGTGATAAATAATAATAAAAAACTTTGCAACGACTAAGAAGAAGAACACTTATTATAAAATGGCTCATATTAATTTAAGAGCCCCCAAGTGACTTGGGTAAAAGAATTTTATGTATAATGAATGCATGTACCAAAGTACTTATATCATATATGTGTTCACCCGAACTTTATACGCGTCTTAACCGACCGTCGACTTCTCCCTCTTCGGTCAAGGGCCGAAGGGTGTTATGTACTCCACCTGTCGAGAATATCGACGGCGTTTCCGATACCTAGGCAATCAGGCCATAAGGCTGTAACAGACAATTACTGATGAAGTGTAAGAAGCATCTTCGAAGAAAATAGTACCCCCACCGATACCTTTCTTCGGTGCTCATTGTTACTATGAGACTTGTGCAATAGATTTTTTGTACTCATGAGTTCCATTGTGTGCCGACCATAATTGAAAACAATAAGAGCGCTAGCTTTCGGCTTCTCCCAGTCTGAGGTCCGGCTCAGATGACCCAATCGTGACAATCCAGAGGTGCTCCCTTTACTCCCTAGCCGAACAATCGTGAACGTAGGGGTAAACACAGGAGCGAGGCAACCCAGCTTGCAAATCGCTTAAGTCAATATGGTGCATATTGTGGCGTAATACGCGAACAAGGAACGAAGCCGTACAAGTATAATCATATGCAAGAGGAAAGGCTTCATGAAGGAAGCCCCCAAGTGAACTGGGTATTTGAATTTGTGTGTCACAAACAAAGTTTCGACAAGGAGATTTTTTACAAGCAACTTTTTGCCAAAAAGGTATAATGCTTGGTCGAACCGAACACAAGTTAAAAATTTAAAACTTTGAGCATGAAGGCAACTTAGCTGGGTAATGTGTTTGGTATTGATGACGCAGTCCGAGCTTGATGTGGGACAAGGTTCCATCCCACAAGCCGGTCCCGAGGTGGCGGAGCAAAGAGCTCGGCACTCCGAAGTGGTGACATAGCACGGTCAATGCAGGCTGGCAGAGTGATGCCGAAGTCCACGGCATGGGGTAATGAAGTGCTAACGAAGCCCCCGGTCCAGCCGAGGTGACGTGGTATGTCAGTACGCCGAGTTGACGATACTACCCAACCTGGATCATTTTCCTATGCACAAAAAATAGTGCAAACCGGAGATAATAATAATAATGATAAAAAATGTTGCATAATAAATAATTTATGCAAAATGAGTAATAAAAGAAATATGGCCTGGTGCCGAAGTCAATGTCGATGCAGGGCGTCAGCGTGATGCGGTAAAGGTGTGGCAAAGCCTGAATTCACAGGTCGGTCCGAGTTCCGGATGAGGTGTTCGCTGAACTATGTACGGAAGCTGACCGAACCACCAGGCGACCGTCGTTAATACGGCCACCATTTGATAGACCTGCATACATATGATGGACAAACCAGAGTAATAATTCCTTGGAAAAAATGAACCCAAACAAGCAAAAAAAATACTAGGATTAATAGCACCTGGTTTATTTGTTGTAGCAATCCGAAGAAAGGTGATTTCCAAAATTGGGACTCGATCCGCACACCCATTGCCTGATGGGTGATAAAGGAACGGCATGGCGATGCTGGTAAAGGTTGGCTCGCCGAGGCAAAGCCCTCGAACCAGCTAACGTGACAGAGCTGGTCGGCTAGTGACGCCGAAGTCTCCGGAGTAGGTTGTTGAAGAGATGACGAAGCCCCCGGTCCAGCCGAGATGTCGAAGCCTCGATGTCAGCCGATGAGTCGAAGTAGGTCAGCGTGATGGACACCGGCTTGAAGGAGCAACAGTGCGGCCCTGCCGATGCAGGTCATGACGTAGTCAATGCCGGCTTGATGAAGTGACCGTGCGGCGATGCCGGTGTGCCCGCTCCGTGTAATCTGTGGGGCGGCGATGTTGGTGATGATTTATCCTTCGCGATGCTGAACTCCTGTTCTGTTCGCCGAGATGATGATCCGAAGAAGTTGAGCTCGGCTCAACAAAGTGACGACGTGTCTAGCGCAGGTCGGCAGCCGTGGAGCAATAGTGCCGGACTGGTTTGACACCAGCTTGATGGTGAAGATCATGTTCAAAAGATTTTAAAGTTAGGGGGATGTGTTTGGGAACAAAACACAATACCCCATACAAAACTTCCTTCAAAAAGGATGTCCGAAATCTCGTTCATAAAAAAGATGAACTCAGGTCGGATTCGTTTTCGCGCAGAAAATAGATCCAAAAAGTGATGCACTAATCGGAAGGTTACCGAAGTTTGGACGGTCGGATCGAGCTGAAATTTTGAGGGGTGGTAGATATAGGAATTCCACAGCCGAGCAACGGTTGGATCTTCCAAAGGACGTCCGAGCTAGAAGCTGGCCACCATACGTCCGGATTCCCGTCCAGATTTGACAGGGCTCCGGTATATCGCGGATTGCCAGAGATTCCTCCATCGGAACTCGACGAATTTTTCCAGGGTTGTTGTAGACTCAATTCCGCACAATTCGATCGAAGCAATCGTTAAAACGACACTTGAAGAGGCGGTGTCGGCGGATACGAGTTCGCTGTCCAAAAAAAACAGCACGGTCGCCTGAGGGTAATGTTGACGTTGAGCCCCTGGGCTCCCTGGATGATTGCTCCATGATCTTGATAGAGATCAGAGTTGATGTTGATGAAGACCCTCATCTGAACATGATGATCGGAGGTAGGGCACAGTCCTCGGTCCAGCTAAGGTGACCGGCGGAGCCGGTGACGAAGAAGCTGGCGTCGCAGTTGACCTGCGAGCGAGCCATTGATCCTTTTGCTGATCACATAGTGGAACTCTGAATGAAAGCACCAATGTCGGTGTCAAAACCGGCGGATCTCGGGTAGGGGGTCCCGAACTGTGCGTCTAGGATCGATGGTAACAGGTGGCGGGGGACACGATGTTTACCCAGGTTTGGGCCCTCTTGATGGAGGTAATACCCTATGTCCTGCTTGCTTGATATTGATGATATGAGTATTACAAGAGTTGATCTACCACGAGATCGTAGAGGCTAAACCCTAGAAGCTAGCCTATGGTATGATTGTTGAATATAATGTATCGACTAGTCGGGCCTCGGTTTATATAATGCACCAGAGGCCTAGGATAACAAGAGTCCTAGCCGAATACGCAGGTGGGGAGGAGTCCTTGTCTTGATCACCAAGTCTTGTGGAATCTTCCATGTATGCGGCAGCTGTCCGAACTAGCCCATGAGTATACGGCCATGGGGGTCCTCGGTCCAATCTAACAGATCATGAGATGACGTGGTGAGTACCCCCTAGTCCAGGACACCATTAGTTGACTTGAATCCACCGGAGAAGAAAGAGAACGAATGATGATGAAGTTGAGGCTCCGTTAGTATCTTTCTGAGAATCACCGGATAAGAACATTGACGGAAAGAATGGAGAGACTTCCCATCAATAGAAAAAAGATACTTGATTAAGAAATCTGAGTCCTTGAAGAAAAAGGGTGGGAGGGCGGGAAAACAAAGGCAACTTGGGGCAGATGGAATGGATACCATTGAGAAAACTGAGTATTGATCTCGCAAATATTGAAAGGATAGGATTAACTTCGAGAGAAGCACATCGGTTGAAAAGGATTGGCATGACCACCTCAATGATCGAAAAGGATTAGCACTCCCATAGAAATATGAGAACACCATTTAGGAAAAGGTATGGATTCAACACTTGGCTTCGAAGCAACTCGAATACCACAACTCAAAAACAAAACAAAGGATTGGCTTGCGGAATAAGACGGAAACAAACATATGATAGATCCCATATCGTATCATGTGTCTGTTGGAAGGATATCCTACGTGATACTTGAATTCCCACTTATAAACTCCCGAAACTTTCTGGTTATGCAATCAGGTGTTGGGGATACAGGGGAAGCATAATATCTCACCCAAACTAACAATCCCTACATCCAGCTATATCCATCCTTCAACACAGAATCA
This sequence comes from Triticum dicoccoides, assembly GCF_002162155.2. Taxonomy (NCBI): domain Eukaryota; kingdom Viridiplantae; phylum Streptophyta; class Magnoliopsida; order Poales; family Poaceae; genus Triticum; species Triticum dicoccoides. The sequence continues at coordinate 56,287,690 of NC_041386.1, read as the reverse complement.
AGAAACCTTCGGAAAACATGTACCTCAAACTTCGAAAAGCATCCGTTATATGAGTTATGGCAATACTCCCGAACTCCCACCCCAGTACTGGATGGCGTTGAGGTTATCTCACCAACAACTGCATAAAAGAGATTTTCGATGTCGGTGAACTCAGGTATTCCAGAACTGCAATGATAAAATTGTGACGACAACACCTCGGAGCTCAACTCCCCGGGACACTGCCACAACCCCTAAATGTTAGGAGGCACCAAGAACAATGTTCTCGTCACAAGAATATCGGAACGATTCCAAGATATCCGCGTGATCCTAATTTTTTTTCATGAAATTTGAGGAGAGAAAAGTCAAAGCTTCTACGACAGGAGACCTCACCAGAGCGACGAAGGGACTGAGGATTAAAAAGAATCCTACTCTCTGATATATATAATCCTAGGACTCAAAATATTTTGTTCTAGACTCAACAACATCAGCGATTCAATCAAGCAGGGGGATCCTAAGTCGAGGATGGCTCTGATACCAACTTGTAACGCCCATGATGCGGCTATACCTCCCATGTGTCGAGGCACGACTTAGAGGCATAACCGCATTGTGGTTTTGTCGCAAGAGGGGTAATCTTCACACAATCCCATTGACTGAATAACAAAGGGATAAAGAGTTGGCTTACAATCACCATTTCACACAATACATAAATAATTCATATCCAAATACACTCAAAGGTCCGACTATGGAACCAAAATAAAGGAAGACAACCCCAAATGCTAGATCCCCGATCGTCCCAACTAGGCTCTACTACTTATCAACCGGAAAAGACACATAATAACGATCAAGATCTTCATCGAGCTCCCACTTGAGCTTGGTTGCATCACCTGCACTGGTATCATCGGCACCTGCAATGGTTTGGAAGTATCTGTGAGTCACGAGGAATCAGCAATCTCACACCCGCGAGATCAAGACTATTTAAGCTTATGGGTAGGATAGGGTAATGAGGTGGAGCTGCAGCAAGAGTTAAGCAAATATGGTGGCTAACACACGCAAATAAGAGTGAGAAGAGAAGCAACGCAACGGTCGTGAATCTATAAGTGATCAAGAAGTGATCCTGAAACTACTTACGCACAACCATAACACAAGAACCGTGTTCACTTCCCGGACTCCGCCGAAAAGAGACCATCACGGCTACACACGCGGTTGAAGCATTTTAATTAAGTCAAGTGTCAAGTTCTCTACAACCGGATATTAACAAATTCCCATCTGCCACATAACCGCGGGCACGCCTCTCAAAAGTTTATACCCTACAGGGGTGTCCCAACTTTGCCCATCACAAGCTCTCACGATCAACGTTGAAATTCCTTCTCCCAGAAAGACCCAATCAGTCTCGGAATCCTGGTTACAAGACATTTCGACAATGCTAAAACAAGACCAGCAAGACCGCCTGATGTGCCGACAATCCCGATAGGAGCTGCACGTATCTCGTTGTCAGGGCAACACCGGATGAGTTTTATTCAAAGCAAACTATCAAGGGGTTCCCATAACACCCAACCGCGTATGGAACACAAAATCAAGGAACATAACACCGGTATGACGGAAGCTAAGGCGGCAAGAGTGGAACAAAACATCAGGCATAAGGCCGAGCCTTCCACCCTTTACCAAGTATATAGATGCATTAATTAAAATAAGAGATATTGTGATATCTCAACATATCCATGTTGCAACATGGAACAAACTTCAACTTCAGCTGCAACTAACAATGCTATAAGAGAGGCTGAGCAAAAGTGGTAACTTAGCCAAACAACGGTTTGCTAGGAAGGTGGGTTAGAGGCTTGACATGGCAATATGGGAGGCATGATATAACAAGTGGTAGGTAGCGCGACATAGCGATAGAATGAACAACTAGCAAGCAAAGATAGAAGTGATTTCGAGGGTATGGTCATCTTGCCTGAGATCCCGCAAGGAAGAAGAACGAGTCCAAGAAGTAGATGACCCAACGTAGTCGAACGAATCCTCACAACTCTGGAATGAAACCGAAGCTAACGAGAGAAGCAACCCGGAAAGAAGTAAGCAACATAGTAAACAACCATCACATAAACATGGCATGATGCACAACCAAGTATGATGCTCGTCCGATTTAATGAAACATGGCATGGCAAAGTGCACAAATAAAACTACAAATTAAGTGGAGCTCAATTTGCAACGAGTTGCATATTGACGAAACACCACATTCAAACATTTAGTTCACTCTTGTCTATGTACCCAACAATATTAAATGCTATTAAACATGGCAAGAGGTGAAGCATAATAAAACTCCCTATCTAGGCAAGTTTAAATGAGGCCGGAACAACAAGCAACAAGTCCGGAAAATCCTCATGTGCATATTTTAGATTTGGTACTGTTCTGCCCTATATACAATTTTAGAGTTGTTAAACATGCAAATTAATGCCACCATGTTAAACTATGCATTTTTCTACCCCATTTACATATAAGGTTTATTAAATTTGGAGCTACGGTTATTAAGTTATGAAATAAATCATTTTAGCATGTTATTAAAGCAAATTTAAACAAGCAACATTTTAAACGTTTTAAACATAGATCAAAGTGGCACATTATGAAACTAGATGAAATTCTAACCATTTTACATATTAAGTTTGTTTAATACGATGCATGGTTATTTAGGTGTGAGCATTTTAAAATGATGGCAATTCTATAATTATGCATGCATGGGTTATTTACAAAAAAACGCAGGACAGTAAAAAATAGGCATGGGCAGAAACTAGGCATACAGAGCACTTGGGCGCTGGGGTGTCGGTGCCTCACCATGGGCCAAGGCCCAGATCTATAGAATAGGCTGGCGGATCTGGCGGCCCACGGCGATGGCAAAGCCGAGGAGGGCGCTGGGCCTTGCACCCGCGACACGGTTGTGGCCCAGCCACGCTCGTGGTCAACCGGCGCATCCGGATCGATAAGCCGCCCGTCGTCCTACTTGTGCAGGAGCGAAACAGGGAGGTGGCAACAGACTAGGTGCGATGCACGGAGATGGAGGTCGGCGGCGGCGGGGACGGCTGGATCCGAGCAAGACGCGTCAAGGGCGGGTGGTTCTGGCCGGAGGCAAGGCCGTAACGGGGCGACCTCCTGCAGCAGAAGGCGGCAACAACGGCTGTGTCAAAACAGGCTCGCGAGGAGAAAAGGTCCGGCGCGAGTGGCAAGGTGGCTACCTGCAGCGGCGTAGTCCAATGGCAACATGGACGACAAGAGGCGGAAAGGCGCGCAGATCCCGGCGGCGGAGGGGCTTGTACGGGCGGCGGCCATGGCGCCCTTGCTCTTGTCCAGGACAAGAGAGGAAGAGTGGGGAGGTCAGAGAGAGAGAGAGATGGAGAGAGGAGGGAAGGAGAAACAAAGGGATGAGGGAGGAGGCATGGCCTGGTGGCTCTGGTCAGCAGAGCTCGCCGGAGAGGGTTCCTGAAGGGGTCGGAGGAGCTGAGGAGGCCGGTTGCTGGAGATGAGTAGGCGACGGGTCACGACGGGGATCTCCTTGTTGGGGAACGTAGCAGAAAACAAAAATTTTCCTACGATTTCACCAAGATCCATCTAGGAGTTCATCTAGCAACGAGTGATTAGATGCATCTACGTACCTCGTAGATCGCGAGCGGAAGCGTTCAAAGAACGGGGATGATGGAGTCGTACTCGACGTGATTTGAATCACCGAAGATCCTAGCACCGAACGGACGGCACCTCCGCGTTCAACACACGTACGGAACAGCCACGTCTCCTCCTTCTTGATCCATCAAGGGGGGAGGAGAGGTTGAGGGAGATGGCTCCAGCAGCAGCACGACGGTGTGGTGGTGATGGAGCTGCAGTACTCCGGCAGGGCTTCGCCAAGCGCTATGGAGGAGGAAGAGGTGTTGGAGAGGGAGAGGGAGGCACCAAAGATCAAGGTAAGAAGTCCTCCATCTCCCCACTATATATAGGAGGGCCAGGGGGGGGGCGCCGGCCCTAGGAGATCTAATCTCCTAGGGTGGTGCGGCCAAGGGGAGGAATCCCTCCTCCCAAGGCACCTAGGAGGTGCCTTCCCCTCCTAGGACTCTTCCCTCCTTGAAACCCTAGGCGCATGGGCCTCTTGGGGCTGGTGCCCTTGGCCCATGTAGGCCAAGGCGCACCCCCTACAGCCCATGTGGCCCCCCGGGACAGGTGGCCCCACCCGATGGACCCCCGGGACCCTTCCGGCGGTCCCGGTACAATACCGGTGACCCCGAAACTTGTCCCGATGCCTGAAACAGCACTTCGTATATATAATTCTTTACCTCCGGACCATTCCGGAACTCCTCGTGACGTCCGGGATCTCATCCGGGACTCCGAACAACATTCGGGTTACTGCATATACATATCCCTACAACCCTAGCGTCACCGAACCTTAAGTGTGTAGACCCTACGGGTTCGGGAGACATGTAGACATGACCGAGATTGCTCTCCGGTCAATAATCAACAGCGGGATCTGGATACCCATCTTGGCTCCCACATGCTCCTCGATGATCTCATCGGATGAACCACGATGTCGAGGGTTCAAGCAACCCCGTATACAATTCCCTTTGTCAATCGGTATGTTACTTGCCCGAGATTCGATCGTCGGTATCCCAATACCTCGTTCAATCTCGTTACCGGCAAGTCACTTTACTCGTAACGTAATGCATGATCCCGTGACCAGACACTTGGTCACTTTGAGCTCATTATGATGATGCATTACCGAGTGGGCACAGTGATACCTCTCCGTCATACGGAGTGACAAATCCTAGTCTTGATCCGTGTCAACCCAACAGACACTTTCGGAGATACCCGTAGTATACCTTTATAGTCACCCAGTTACGTTGTGACGTTTGGCACACCCAAAGCACTCCTACGGTATCCGGGAGTTACACGATCTCATGGTCTAAGGAAAGGATACTTGACATTGGAAAACTCTAGCAAACGAACTATACGATCTTGTGCTATGTTTAGGATTGGGTCTTATCCATCACATCATTCTCCTAATGATGTGATCTCGTTATCAATGACATCCAATGTCCATAGTCAGGAAACCATGACCATCTGTTGATCAACGAGCTAGTCAACTAGAGGCTTACTAGGGACATGTTGTTGTCTATTATTCACACATGTATTACGATTTCCGGATAACACAATTATAGCATGAATAAAGACAATTATCATGAACAAGGAAATATAATAATAATGCTTTTATTATTGCCTCTAGGGCATATTTCCAACAGTCTCCCACTTGCACTAGAGTCAATAATCTAGTTACATTGTGATGAATCGAACACCCATGGAATTCTGGTGTTGATCATGTTTTGCTCTAGGGAGAGGTTTAGTCAATGGATCTGCTACATTCAGGTCTGTGTGTACTTTACAAATATCTATGTCTCCATCTTGAACATTTTCACGAATGGAGTTGAAGCGACGCTTGATGTGCCTTGTCTTCTTGTGAAACCTGGGCTCCTTGGCAAGAGCAATAGCTCCAGTGTTGTCACAGAAGAGCTTGATCGGCCCCGACGCATTGGGTATGACTCCTAGGTTGGTGATGAACTCCTTCACCCAAATTGCTTCATGTGCTGCCTCCGAGGCTGCCATGTATTCCGCTTCACATGTAGATCCCGCCACGACGCTCTGCTTGCAACTGCACCAGCTTACTGCCCCACCATTCAAAATATACACGTAGCCGGTTTGTGACTTAGAGTCATCCAGATCTGTGCCGAAGCTAGCATCGACGTAACCCTTTACGACGAGCTCTTTGTCACCTCCATAAACGAGAAACATTTCCTTAGTCCTTTTCAAGTACTTCAGGATATTCTTGACCGTTGTCCAGTGTTCCTTGCCGGGATTACTTTGGTACCTTCCTACCAAACTTACGGCAAGGTTTACATTAGGTCTGGTACACAGCATGGCATACATAATAGAACCTATGGCTGAGGCATAGGGGATGACACTCATCTCTTCTATATCTTCTGCTGTGGTCGGACATTGAGCTGAGCTCAATCTCACACCTTGTAACACAGGCAAGAACCCCTTCTTAGACTGATCCATATTGAACTTCTTCAATATCTTATCAAGGTATGTGCTTTGTGAAAGACCTATGAGGCGTCTTGATCTATCTCTGTAGATCTTGATGCCTAATATATAAGCAGCTTCTCCAAGGTCCTTCATTGAAAAACTCTTATTCAAGTAGGCCTTTATGCCGTCCAAGAGTTCTATATCATTTCCCATCAAAAGTATGTCATCTACATATAGTATGAGAAATGCTACAGAGCTCCCACTCACTTTCTTGTAAACGCAGGCTTCTCCATAAGTCTGTGTAAACCCAAACGCTTTGATCATCTCATCAAAGCGAATGTTCCAACTCCGAGATGCTTGCACCAGCCCATAAATCGAGCGTTGGAGCTTCCACACCTTCTCAGCATTCTTAGGATCGACAAAACCTTTTGGCTGCATCATATACAATTCTTCCTTAAGGAAACCATTAAGGAATGCCGTTTTGACATCCATCTGCCATATTTCATAATCATAAAATGCGGCAATTGCTAACATGATTCGGACGGACTTCAGCTTCGCTACCGATGAGAAAGTCTCATCGTAGTCAACCCCTTGAACTTTTCGATAACCCTTAGCGACAAGGTGAGCTTTATAGATGGTCACATTACCATCCGCGTCTGTCTTCTTCTTAAAGATCCATTTATTTTCTATGGCTCGCCGCTCAACGGGCAAGTCAGTCAAAGTCCATACTTCGTTTTCATACATGGATCCTATCTCGGATTTCATGGCTTCTAGCCATTTGTCGGAATCCGGGCCCGCCATCGCTTCTTCATAGTTCGAAGGTTCACCGTTGTCTAACAACATGATTTCCAAGACAGGGTTGCCGTACCACTCTGGTGCGGAACGTGTCCTTGTGGACCTTCGAATTTCAGTAGGAGCTTGATCAGAAATATCTTGATCATCATCATTAACTTCCTCTCTAGTCGGTGCAGGCACCTCAGGAACATTTTCTTGAGTTGCGCCATTTTCCGGTTCAAGAGGTAATACTTCATCAAGTTCTACTTTCCTCCCACTTACTTCTTTCGAGAGAAACTCTTTCTCCAGAAAGGATCCATTCTTGCCAACAAAGATCTTGCCTTCGGATCTGAGGTAGAAGGTATACCCAATAGTTTCTTTAGGGTATCCTACGAAGACGCATTTTTCCGATTTGGGTTCGAGCTTTTCAGGTTGAAGTTTCTTGACATAAGCATCGCATCCCCAAACTTTTAGAAATGACATCTTAGGTTTCTTCCCAAACCATAATTCAAATGGTGTCGTCTCAACGAATTTCAATGGAGCCTTATTTAAAGTGAATGTGGAAGTCTCTAAAGCATAGCCCCAAAAAGATAGCGGTAAATCGGCAAGAGACATCATAGATCGCACCATATCTAATAGAGTGCGATTACGACGTTCAGACACACCATTACGCTGAGGTGTTCTAGGCGGCGTGAGCTATGAAACTATTCCACATTTTCTTAAGTGTGTGCCAAACTCGTGACTCAAGTATTCTCCTCCACGATCTGATCGTAGGAACTTGATTTTTCTGTCACGTTGATTCTCAACCTCACTCTGAAATTCGTTGAACTTTTCAAAGGTCTCAGACTTGTGTTTCATTAAGTAGACATACCCATATCTACTTAAGTCATTAGTGAGGGTGAGAACATAATGATAGCCACCGCGAGCCTCAACACTCATTGGACCGCACACATCAGTATGTATGATTTCCAATAAGTTGGTTGCTCGCTCCATTGTTCCTGAGAACGGAGTCTTGGTCATTTTACCCATGAGGCATGGTTCGCACGTGTCAAATGATTCGTAATCAAGAGACTCTAAAAGTCCATCAGCATGGAGCTTCTTCATGCGTTTGACACCTATGTGACCAAGGCGGCAGTGCCACAAGTATGTGGGACTATCATTATCAACCATACATCTTTTGGTACTCACACTATGAATATGTGTAGCATTACGCTCGAGATTCATTAAGAACAAACCATTTACCATTGGAGCATGACCATAAAACATATCTCTCATATAAATAGAACAACCATTATTCTCGGATTTAATTGAGTAGCCATCTCGAATTAAACGAGATCCTGATACAATGTTCATCCTCAAACTTGGCACTAAATAACAATTATTGAGGTTCAAAACTAATCTCGTAGGTAAATGTAGAGGTAGCGTGCCGATGGCGATCACATCGACCTTGGAACCATTCCTCACGCGCATCGTCACCTCGTCCTTCGCCAGTCTCCGCTTATTCCGTAGCTCCTGCTTTGAGTTACAAATGTGAGCAACTGCACCGGTATCAAATACCCAGGAGCTACTACGAGTACTGGTAAGGTACACATCAATTACATGTATATCACATATACCTTTCGTTTTGCCGTCCTTCTTGTCCGCTAAGTATTTGGGGCAGTTCTGCTTCCAGTGACCACTTTCCTTGCAATAAAAGCACTCAGTCTCGGGCTTGGGTCCATTCTTTGGCTTCCTCCCGGCAGCTTGCTTGCCGGGCGCGGCAACTCTCTTGCCGTCTTTCTTTAAGGCTTTCTTACCCTTGCCCTTCTTGAACTTAGTGGTTTTATTCACCATCAACACTTGATGTTCCTTTTTGACTTCTACCTCTGCTGATTTCAGCATTGCAAATACTTCAGGAATGGTCTTTTCCATCCCCTGCATATTGAAGTTCATCACAAAGCTCTTGTAGCTCGGTGGAAGCGACTGAAGGATTCTGTCAATGACCGCGTCATCCGGGAGATTAACTCCCAGCTGAGTCAAGCGGTTATGCAACCCAGACATAGTGAGTATGTGCTCACTGACAGAACTGTTTTCCTCCATCTTACAACTGAAGAACTTGTCGGAGACTTGATATCTCTCGACCCGGGCATGAGCTTGGAAAACCATTTTCAGCTCTTCGAACATCTCATATGCTCCGTGTCTCTCAAAATGTTTTTGGAGCCCCGGCTCTAAGCTGTAAAGCATGCCACACTGAACGAGGGAGTAGTCATCGGTACGTGCCTGCCAAGCGTTCATAACGTCTTGTTCTGCAGGGAGAACAGGTGCGTCACCCAGCGGTGCTTGTAGGACATAATCTTTCTTGGCAGCTATGAGGATGATCCTCAGGTTTCGGACCCAGTCCGTGTAGTTGCTGCCATCGTCTTTCAGCTTGGTTTTCTCTAGGAACGCGTTGAAGTTGAGGACTACGTTGGCCATTTGATCTACAAGACATATTGTAAATTTTTTAGACTAAGTTCATGATAATTAAGTTCATCTAATCAAATTATTCAATGAACTCCCACTTAGATAGACATCCCTCCTGTCATCTAAGTATAACATGATCCGAGTTAACTAGGCCGTGTCCGATCATCACGTGAGACGGACTAGTCAACGTCGGTGAACATCTTCATGTTGATCGTATCTTCTATACGACTCATGCTCGACCTTTCGGTCTTCTGTGTTCCGAGGCCATGTCTGTACATTCTAGGCTCGTCAAGTCAACCTAAGTGTTTTGCATGTGTAAATCTGTCTTACACCCGTTGTATGTGAACGTTAGAATCTATCACACCCGATCATCACGTGGTGCTTCGAAACAACAAACTGTCGCAACGGTGCACAGTTAGGGGGAACACTTTCTTGAAATTATTATGAGGGATCATCTTATTTACTACCGTCGTTCTAAGCAAACAAGATGAAAAACATGATAAACATCACATGCAATCAAATAATAATAGTGACATGATATGGCCAATATCACATAGCTCCTTTGATCTCCATCTTGGGGCTCCATGATCATCTTGTCACCGGCATGACACCATGATCTCCATCATCATGATCTCCATCATTGTGTCTCCATGAAGTTGCTCGCCAACTATTACTTCTACTACTATGGCTAATGCGTTTAGCAATAAAGTAAAGTAATTTACCTGGCGTTTCTCAATGACACGCAGGTCATACAAAAAAATAAAGACAACTCCTATGGCTCCTGCCGGTTGTCATACTCATCGACATGCAAGTCGTGATTCCTATTACAATAGCATGAACATATCATACATCACATATTGATCATTCATCATTCATCACAACTTTGGCCATATCATATCACAAAGCACTTGCTGCAAAAACAAGTTAGACGTCCTCTAATTGTTGTTGCAAGTTTTACGTGGCTGAAGTAGGGTTCTAGCAAGAACGTTTTCTTACCTACGTGAAAGCCACAACGTGATTTGTCAACTTCTATTTACCGTTCATAAGGACCCTTTTCATCGAATCCGCTCCAACTAAAGTAGGAGAGACAGACACCCGCCAGCCACCTTATGCAACTTGTGCATGTTAGTCGGTGGAACCGGTCTCATGTAAGCGTACGTGTAAGGTTGGTCCGGGCCGCTTCATCCCACAATACCGTTGAAGCAAGAAAAGACTAGTAGCGGCAAGAAAGTTGACAACATCAACGCCCACAACAAATTGTGTTCTACTTGTGCAAGAGAACTACGCATAAACCTAGCTCATGATGCCACTGTTGGGGAACCTAGAAGAAAAGAAAAATTTCCTACGGTTTCACCAAGATCCATCTAGGAGTTCATCTAGCAACGAGTGATTAGATGCATCTACGTACCTCGTAGATCGCAAGCGGAAGCATTCAAAGAACGGGGATGATGGAGTCGTACTCGACGTGATTCGAATCACCGAAGATCCTAGCACCGAACGGACGACACCTCCGCGTTCAACACACGTACGGAACAACCACGTCTCCTCCTTCTTGATCCAGCAAGGGGGGAGGAGAGGTTGAGGGAGATGGCTGCAGCAGCAGCACGACGGCATGGTGGTGATGGAGCTGCAGTACTCCGGCAGGGCTTCGCCAAGCACCATGGAGGAGGAAGAGGTGTTGGAGAGGGAGAGGGAGGCACCAAAGATCAAGGTAAGAAGTCCTCCAGCTCCCCACTATATATAGGAGGGCCAAGGGGGGGGGGGTGCCGGCCCTAGGAGATCTAATCTCCTAGGGTGGTGCGGCTAAGGGGAGGAATCCCTCCTCCCCAAGGCACCTAGGAGGTGCCTTCCCCTCCTAGGACTCTTCCCTCCTTGAAACCCTAGGCGCATGGGCCTCTTGGGGCTGGTGCCCTTGGCCCATGTAGTCCAAGGAGCACCCCCTACAGCCCATGTGCCCCCCCGAGACAGGTGGCCCCACCCGGTGGACCCCCGGGACCCTTCCGGTGGTCCCGGTACAATACCGGTGACCCCGAAACTTGTCTCGATGCCCGAAACAGCACTTCCTATATATAATTCTTTACCTCCGGACCATTCTGGAACTCCTCGTGACGTCCGGGATCTTATCCGGGACTCCAAACAACATTTGGGTTACTGCATATACATATCCCTACAACCCTAGCGTCACTGAACCTTAAGTGTGTAGACCTACGGGTTCGGGAGACATGTAGACATGACCGAGATTGCTCTCCGGTCAATAACCAACAGCGGGATCTGGATACCCATCTTGGCTCCCACATGCTCCTCGATGATCTCATCGGATGAACCACGATGTCGAGGGTTCAAGAAACCCCGTATACAATTCCCTTTGTCAATCGGTATGTTACTTGCCCGAGATTCGATCGTCGGTATCCCAATACCTCGTTCAATCTCGTTACCGGCAAGTCACTTTACTCGTACCGTAATGCATGATCCCGTGACCAGACACTTGGTCACTTTGAGCTCATTATGATGATGCATTACCGAGTGGGCCCAGTGATACCTCTGCGTCATACGGAGTGACAAATCCCAGTCTTGATCCGTGTTAACCCAACAGACACTTTCGGAGATACCCGTAGTATACCTTTATAGTCACCCAGTTACGTTGTGACGTTTGGCACACCCAAAGCACTCCTACGGTATCCGGGAGTTACACGATCTCATGGTCTAAGGAAAGGATACTTGACATTGGAAAACTCTAGCAAACAAACTATACGATCTTGTGCTATGTTTAGGATTGGGTCTTGTCCATCACATCATTCTCCTAATGATGTGATCTCGTTATCAATGACATCCAATGTCCATAGTCAGGAAACCATGACCATCTGTTGATCAACGAGCTAGTCAACTAGAGGCTTACTAGGGACATGTTGTTGTCTATTATTCACACATGTATTACGATTTCCGGATAACACAATTATAGCATGAATAAAGACAATTATCATGAACAAGGAAATATAATAATAATGCTTTTATTATTGCCTCTAGGGCATATTTCTAACACTCCTTGGGCTGGCGCGCGAGAGGGACGGGGTGAGCAGGAAGGCTGCGGGGCGCCTGGAGGACGGCTCGCCGACGGGTGGAGGAACATGAGGGCGGAGGCACTCCATGACAAGGGGCTCGAGCTGCTGGTTAGATGGATGGACCTCGGTGGGGAAAAGGCCGACGCTGAAATTGAGGAGATGTGGTGGATCGGCTGCTGGGTCGGGATGGATCCCGAGAGAACAGTGGCGGCGGCGGACACGGGTGGATGGGACAACTCCCCTCAAATTTAGGGTTGGACGATATATATACATTAGGTGGATTAGGTTAGGGGCTACCTCGTCCCTATGACCGTAATTGGATGGGTGAGAAAATATAGATTAGGAAGTCCAATTAAGAAAACGGAGATATTTTATGGATGTCTGGGGATGATCCGGACCCAACGGTGACGACTAAGTGGGTCGGGTTCGTGTAAGTTTCAGACATGCGCGAGGGGTTGATGCACTGTGCAGAGAGGGGTTAGGCGAACGAGGTCAATTATGTGGTTGGGATGAGAAGAGAGAGGAGGAATGCAACCCGGCAACCGTTTCCGGAGACCGAAAACGTCCGATGTTAGACTGACTATAATGCCACTATAGTTAACCGTTGGGGCGTCAAACGGACTCCGAATGTGACGAAAATTGACAGGAGGTCTATTGACAACATAACAACACCACATGCCAACTTTCAACCCATTCCGAGAACATTTTCCGGCCACTTATAAAATACTATTTCGGACGTGCCGTGGGCGCATGCAAGTGTGTCTGGGCTCAGAACGGACAACGAAAAGAACTTGGTGACCCAGATGGATGCAAGTTTTGAAAACAAGCAGATGCAATGCACATGATGACATGGCAAGATGCAACACGCAAGCGAATGGCAAGGCAACAACATCGAATAACGGGAAGACACCTGGCGCGTCGGACTCGGGGCGTCACACTTGGGTTCGACACTCTTACTTATGGAAAGGACTACGTTTGATCCCCTATACTTGTGGGTCATCATGGCTCTTTTCTGGTGCCGTTGCCGGGGACTGAAGCGCTCTTGGTAAGTGGAAACCGGTAAGGAAAAATTATTACTACGTGCTGAAATTTATTGTCACTTGTTACTATGGAAAACAATCCTTTGAGGGGTTTATTCGGGGTATGTTCACCTCGACCAGAACCACAATTAGTTACCCCTCAACCTAGTGCACCTACTGAAAATAATGGTTATGAAATTCCTTCGGGTATGATAAAAAAACTGCTAGCTAATCCTTATGCAGGAGATGGAGCCGAACATCCTGATATGCACTTGATATATGTGGATGAAATTTATGGATTATTTAAGCTTGCAAGTTTACCTAGAGATGAAGCTAAGAAGGTTTTCCCTTTATCTTTGAAGGGAAAAAGCATTGGCATGGTATATGCTATGCGATGATATTGTATCTTGGAATTGGAATCGATTGAAAGTGGAATTTCACCAAAAAAATTATCATATGCATCTAGTTCATCATGATCAGAATTATCTGTATATATATATATATATATATATATAATTTTTCCCTCGTGAAGGATAAAGTATCGCTCTAGCTTGGGAGAGGCTTAAGTCAAAGTTATATTCATGGCCCAATCATGGGCTCTCAAGAGAAATTATCATCAGAGTTTTTATGCTCGGCTTTCTCGTGACAATCAATCCATGCTTGATAATTCTTGTACTGGTTCATTTATGAAGAAGACTATTGAATTCTGGTGGGATCTTTTAGAAAGAATTAAACGCAACTCTGAAGATTGGGAAGTCGACGAAGATAAATAGTCAGGTATTAAGCTTAAGTATGATTGTGTTAAATCTTTTATGAATACCGATGCTTTTCCAAAGTTTAGCACTAAATATAGACTTGACTCTGAGATAGTAGCCTCCTTTTGTGAATCATTTGCTACTCATGTTGATCTCCCTAAGGAGAAGTGGTTTAAATATCACCCACCTATTAAAGAATAAATTAAGGAACTGGTGCCAGCTAAAGATGAAACTATTATCTATAATGTTGATCCGGTTGTTCCTACTGCTTATATTGAAAAACCACCTTTCCCTATTAAGATAAAGGTACATGCTAAGGTCTCAACCATGGTCAATAAAAGTAATATTAGAGAACCTAAACTGCCGGAGTAATGGGCCACGGGTAGCCTAACCCGAGCCCCAGAACCTTTCAAGACATCGGGGCCGGCTGTACCCCTCAAGGCGTCAAGATAGAGCTCCGCGGCCGGCTGGACAAACGGCCGATTGCCAGAAGGCGGCCATGCTCAGGAAGGCGGCTCCAAGACGGGCCGACCCCGAGCAGGCGGCCTCCAGAGAGGCCGGCCCCTAGCAGTTGGCCCATGGCGCCCTCAAAGTGTGCGCCCCCATTAAGAAGACAAGACAGGGTCTGGCTGCAGTATAGCCCATCCCCCCATATCAAGGGCCGGGCATGGCCACAGTGCTCCGTACAGGCGGAGATCTCCTCCCAGCGTGGCACTATTGCCACTCCGCCCCTGACGTCACTCCTGTCAGGCGAAGCCCTGTTCCCATGACCGCTTGTCGGTACGGCCCGAAGATGGCGGGCCCTGCCGGTCAGCGAGAGCCTGGAAGACGGCGGGGGCCTCACCAGATAAGACGCGGAGTGGCTACAGTGATCTCCCGCCAGGCAGCGGGACTGTAGCCATGCTCCCCTGACCAAGCAAGCATCATTAGCATCACGGCTACAGTAATCCACAGCCGGCAAGACCCGTGAGCGGCGGAGGCGGCCTGTCGGCTCCGTACCAGACCAGCCGGCGGGGCCCATCAGGCGGCGGGCCCCAACAGTCAGCGGAGAAGCCGAAACCAGAGAGACTGACAACCGGGGTCCTACACCCGTCCATATTACCATTGTACCCCTGGGGGTAGGCCTATATAAACCCCCCAAGGCACCCATGCAAAGGGTTGGAACCTGTTAGAATTAGACTCACACCTAGGGGGAGAGTAGAGCAGGTCGTGCCTTCTTCTACCTCTAGCATACAACTTGAGGAGCACCATTGTACTCACTAGAGCCTTAGTGATCATGCAGAGACCCCGCAGAGCAGGACTAGGGGCATTATCTCCTAGGAGAGCCCCGAACCTGGGTAAAGTGCGCCGGCGTTTGTGTCTACGCCTTATCCCGCTTCCAGGCACCCGCGACGTTCTACTCGCTCCCACCATGATAAGCCATCCATTGGCATATGTCGCACCCAACCCCCGACATTTGGTGCCCACCGTGGGGCGAGGTGCACCGTCTCCCGGAGATCTATTCTAGACGGGAACCCTATTCCTTCCTGGCGAGCGCAGCCAGTCCGGCACGCCAGACGGCGTCTGCGCCGACGCGCTGCATGATACGTCTCCAATGTATCTATAATTTTTGATTGCTCCATGCTATATTATCTACTGTTTTGGACATTATTGGGCTTTATTATCCACTTTTATATTTTTTTGGGACTAACCTATTATCCGGAGGCCCAGCCCAGAATTGCTGTTTTTTGCCTGTTTTAGGGTTTCGAAGAAAAGGAATATCAAACGGAATGAAACCTTCAGGAACGTGATTTTCTCAACGAATAAGACCAGGGAGACTTGGACCCTACTTCAAGAAATAAAACAGGAGGCCACGAGGTAGGGGGGCGCGCCCACCCCCACCAGGAGCGCCCTCCACCCTCATGGGCCCCCTGTTGCTCCACCGAGGTACTCCTTCCTCCTATATATACCTACGTACCCCCAAATGATCAGATACGGAGCCAAAAACCTAATTCCACCGCCACAACTTTCTGTATCCACAAGATCCCATCTTGGGGCCTGTTCCGGAGCTTCTCCGGAGGGGGCATCGATCACGGAGGGCTTCTACATCAACACCATAGCCCCTCCGATGAAGTGTGAGTAGTTTACCTCAGACCTACGGGTCCATAGTTAGTAGCTAGATGGCTTCTTCTCTCTTTTTGGATCTCAATTCAATGTTCTCCCCCCTCTCTTGTGGAGATCTATTCGATTAATCTTCTTTTTGTGGTGTGTTTGTTGAGACTGATGAATTGTGGGTTTATGATCAAGTCTATCTATGAATAATATTTGAATCTTCTCTTAATTCTTTTATGTATGATTGGTTATCTTTGCAAGTCTCTTTGAATTATCAGTTTGGTTTGGCCTACTAGATTGATCTTTCTTGCAATGGGAGAAGTGCTTAGCTTTGGGTTCAATCTTGCGGTGTCCTTTCCCGGTGACAGTAAGGGCAGCAAGGCACGTATTGTATTGTTGCCATCGAGGATAACAAGATGGGGTTTTCTTCATATTGCAAGAGTCTATCCCTCTACATCATGTCATCTTGCTTAAGGCGTTACTCTGTTTTTGACTTAATACTCTAGATGCATGCTGGATAGCGGTCGATGAGTGCAGTAATAGTAGTAGATGGAGGCAGGAGTCGGTCTACTTGTCTCGGACATGATGCCTATATACATGATCATACCTAGATATTCTCATAACTATGCTCAATTCTGTCAATTGCTCAACATTAATTTGTTCACCCACCGTAGAATACTTATGCTCTTGAGAGAAGCCACTAGTGAAACCTATGGCCCTCGGGTCTATCTTTATCATATTGATCTCCCACTACTTAGTTATTTCCTTTGCTATTTACTTTGCCTTTATTTTACTTTGCATCTTTATCATAAAAATACCAAAAATATTATCTTATCATATCTATCAGATCTCACTCTCGTAAGTGGCCGTATAGGGACAAACAACCCCTATTTGCGTTGGTTGCGAGGATTTATTTGTTTTGTGCACGTGCGAGGGACTCGCGTGTAGCCTCCTACTGGATTGATACCTTGGTTCTAAAAAACTGAGGGAAATACTTACCTACTTTGCTGCATCATCCCTTCCTCTTTGGGGAAAACCAACGTAGTGCTCAAGAGGTAGCAATGCACGGCACGGAGGTTGCCTACGCGGCGAGCTGCCTCGCCGATCTTGTTGGCGAGATTCGCCTCTCCGACGAGCCCGCGTCTGATGCGGGCACCGATGGCCCCGAGAGCCGCCTCGTGAGCCTCCTTGATCAGCTCCATGTCACCAGCGAGTCTGCTGCTGATTTGGAGTCGGTTGGCTCCACCGACCTGATGTTGGTCGACTCCGACATGGCGTCGCTTGACGCGTTCCCCTCCAACGCGGTGATCTACGACAAGCTGCTTCCTCGCGCGGACAGCAGTGGCAGCACCATCACGGAGGTGCTCGCCATCAGCCACGGTGGGCATTCTGGCGGAGGGGGCCAGGATCCATTGCAGGCGGCAATGCAAGACCAGGCTGCGCCTATCCTGGAAGACGCCGACGCCGAGACGCTGGAAGCACGCCGTATCCATCTTGGCGAAAGCGCGAACCGGCTGGCCAGCATGAGACGCCTCTCGGAGGCCTACCAGCGGGAGATGGATCATGCTGTCGGCGGCACGCCGACTCCTGGTGGGCCTAGCCGCATTGGCTTGGTCTGGCTGCATGGAGTGACCATCGCTAGCATGTTCAGGACAGATCGTCCCGTCTACGCGATGCCTGCAGAGAACATACAGGCTGCCTAGGCAGCAACAGATGAGCTAGACAAGCCCGAGGGCGACGAGCGTCGCCACATGATGGAGCGAGTCCAGCAGCTCCTCGATGTGGCTGCTGGGTAGCAAGATGCCGGGTGCCGCGCTAAAGCGCCTAACCGGCGGAACAATGACCCGCCTCCTTTCGGTGACCAAGGCGCGACATCCCGGACGCCGACTGGTGGCGTTCGCGACAAAGAGACAAGGAGCTGGCTGTTAGCCGCAGTCGGACTCACATCACCATCGAGCGCGACCGAGACGGCCACCCAAGAGCAGTACGACGGTGATACGACTGTCCGCCTCCCCCTCCCCGCAGGGAGAGGCGTATTTCCCCGCCGCCTGTTGATCACCCATCCCTTGGTGACTGCCTTGGCCGCTGAGAAGGAATCAGAGAAAACGATGCCCGCCATCGGATCGATTGCCTCAATCGATCCCTGGCGCTAGAAGAAGAAGAAGAGCTGGGTCTGCCTTGGTTTGGCCCCCGCATCAAAGATGAGCCCTTCCCCAAAGGGTTTACTCTCCTGAGAGATACATCCAAGTACACCAGCTCCGTGAAGCCGGAGGACTGGCTGGTCGACTACTCCACAGCCGTCAGCATCGCCAATGGCAACAAGCGCGTTGCCATGAAGTACGTTCCGCTCATGCTCCAGGGCAGAACCCGGACCTGGCTGAACAGCCTGAAGCCCCACAGCATCAACAGTTGGGTTGATTTTATTGAAGCATTCATTTGCAACTTCACCAGCACGTACAAGCGGCCGCCCAAGCCTCGCCAGCTCTCCTTGTGCGTCCAAGGCCCCAACGAGTCGACTCGCGACTACCTCACGCGCTGGGCCGAGCTGCTCAACTCTTGCGAGGGCGTGCACGAGGTGCAGGCCATCGAGTACTTCACTGCAGGGTGCCGAGAGGGCACCCTCCTCAAGCACAAGCTTCTTTGTGACGAGCCGGCGACCCTCGACGAACTGCTGATCATAGCAAACAAGTACGCCATGAACGACTCCTCCATGAAGGCAGAGATCCAAGTTAATGCGCCGGGCAAGGTGGCCCCTCAAGATCCTCGGACCTCGGCTGGTGACACTAGTCGGCGACAGCAACCAAACGACAACAAGCGCAAGGCCATGCAGCCGGCTTCCACGAGCCGGTAGGTGGCAACAGTCGAAGATCACCAACCAGAAGGGCAGCCTCCTCCCAAACGCCAAAAGGGAGGCAAGCCCAACTGGCTGCCCGCCTTCTCATACAAGCAGACTCTCGATGCACCCTGAAAGTTCCACAGTGGTGCGAAGCCGTCCAATCGCACCACTCAGAAGTGCCACTGGCTCACCAGGATCGCCAAGGGTGACGGACTCCAGCCTCCTCCACCTGCGGGCCCGCCTCCTCCTCCTCAGCAGCTGGTGGCTTGACCAGTCGGCGCCATACAAGATGATTATCATGAGGAGCATGGAGCTTATGTCGTGTTCACCAGCATGGCCGACGACAGGCGCAGTAGATGACAGCAGCAACAAGAAGTAAATGCAGTAGCAACAGAGACCCCCGACTTCATGCATTCGTCTGAGAAGCCCATTAGCTGGAGCAGACCCGACCACCAGGAGGTGATGCCCAATCCCGGCTCTTATGCTCTGGTGTTGGATGCCACGTTTGCCACAGAGAGGCCAACTGCTCGCTTCTCCCGATTTCTGATAGATGGCGGCAGCAGCATCAACATTCTGTACAAAGATACGATGGAGAAGTTAGGAATCAAACAGAGACATCTTCAGCCCAGCCGGACTGTTTTCCATGTCATAGTTCCTGGCCTTTCCTGATCGCCAATCGGCAAGACTCAGATAGATGTCCTCTTCGGAGACAAAAATCATTTCCACCGAGAGCCAGCCTGGTTTGAGGTGGTGGACCTTGAGAGCTTTTATCATGCATTACTTTGCCGGCCTGCCCTGGCCAAGTTCATGGCGGTCACCCACTATGCTTACTTGAAGATGAAGATGCCGAGCTCCAAGGGAATTCTGACCATAGTAGCGGACTACAAGAAGCCGTCCGCTTGTGCAGCAGAGAGCAGCCGGTTAGCCGAGTCCCTCGTGATCGCGGCTGAGAAGTGGCTCCTTGACCGGGTTCTGGCGATGGCCGGCAAGCAGTCGGAAAGGTCACCCAACCCCAAGGAGTCGGAAGTCGAGGGCTCATTCAAGCCGACGAAGGAGACGAAGAAGATACCCTTGGACCCGGAGCACCCGAAGAGGCATGTTGTCATAGGTGCAAACCATGGCTACAAATAGGAAGGAGAGCTCGTCGATTTTCTCCGTGAGAATCGGGACATCTTTGCATGGTCTCCCAAGGACATGCCGGGTGTTCCAACGGAATTCGCCGAGCACAAGCTACACGTCCGGTCCGATGCCAAGCCAGTCAGGCAACGGTTGCACCGCCTGTCAGAGGAGAAGA
The DNA here is from genome assembly GCF_002162155.2 of Triticum dicoccoides. NCBI lineage: Eukaryota > Viridiplantae > Streptophyta > Magnoliopsida > Poales > Poaceae > Triticum > Triticum dicoccoides. Next base: position 56,267,390 of record NC_041386.1, on the reverse strand, counting down.
AGAAAGTTGTTGGAGAAGAGATAGCCCGGCTTCTAGCAGCCGGCTTCATCATGGAAGTATTCTTTCCAGAGTGGTTAGCCAACCCGGTCCTAGTGCTGAAGAAGAACAAGCGATGGTGCATGTGTATTGATTATACCAGCCTCAACAAAGCATGCCCCAAAGACCCATTTGCTCTGCCAAGAATCGACCAAGTGATTGAGTCCACAGCCGGATGCAAGCTGTTGAGCTTTTTGGATGCATACTCAGCAGAAACGCCCATGTCTATGTGGACGATGTGGTGGTGAAGACGGAAAAGCGAGGAACGCTACTAGAAGACCTTAAGGAGACCTTTGAGAACTTGCACTGATTTTAGATCAAGCTCAACCCGGAGAAATGCGTCTTTGGAGTGCCAGCCGGCCAGCTTCCTGGCTTTCTGGTCTCAGAGCGCGGCATAGAGTGCAACCCTATGAAGATCAAGGCCATAGAGAGGATGGAGGTGCCCACGCGACTGCTAGACATGCAAAAATTTACCTTGGCATCCATCAACTGTTTCATCAGTCGGCTGGGCGAGAAGGCTCTTCCCTTGTACCAGCTCATGAAGAAGACCACTTTTTTCGAGTGGAACGATAAGGCGGATGAAGCTTTTCTCTGGCTCAAGAAGATGTTGACCACTCCGCCTATCCTGGCGGCCCCGACTCCTAAGGAGCCCATGCTGCTCTACATCACCGCCACTAGCCGGATGGTTAGCACAGTCATAGTGGTGGAATGCAAGAAAGAAGGCAAAGCTCTACCAGTCCAGAGGTCGGTGTATTACCTGAGTGAGGTGCTATCCTCCTCCAAGCGGAACTACCCCCACTACCAGAAGATGTGCTATGGTGTGCACTTTGCTACCAAGAAACTGAAGCCATACTTCCAAAAGCACCCAATCCTTGTGGTCTGCACAGCTCCACTTGCTGAGATCATTGGAAGCCGAGATGCCTCAGGCCGAGTGGCCAAATGGGCCATAGATTTGCCCCCCTACACCATCTACTACCAGCCTCGCACCGCCATCAAGTCACAAGCACTGGCCGACTTCCTCGTCGACTGGGCCGAGACCCAGTACCTGCCGCCAGCGCCAGATTCCACTCATTGGCGAATGCACTTTCATGGTTCCAAGATGCGCACCGGTTTGGGGGCCGGCATTGTCCTCACCTCTCCTAAAGGCGACAAGCTCAGATATGTGCTGCAAATTCACTTTGCCACTTCCAACAACGTTGCTGAATACGAAGCACTCAGTCACGGGCTCCGGCTTGCCAAGGAACTCGGCATTTGCCGGATCCTGTGTTATGGAGATTCCAACCTGATGGTCCAGCAGTCGTTTGGCGACTGGGATGCCAAGGATGCAAACATGGCAAGCTACCGCTTCCTCGTCTAGCAACTCAGCGGATATTTCGAAGGGTGCGAGTTCCTCCATGTGCCAAGAAATGAAAATGAGCAAGCTAACGCCTTGGCACGAATTGGCTCCACCCGGCAAGCAATACCAACTGAGTCGCCCTGCAACGCCTCCTCAAGCTGTCTGTCAAGCCATCGCCAGAGTCGGATTCCATCTTTGTGCCGGCTCCTCCTGAAGCAGTCGGATCCGACTTGAGGACCCCGGCAGCCCACACGGGGAATTCGGCAGGCGACCCGGGGACTGTAGCAGTCGGCCCAGGGACTTCATCGACTTAGCAAGCGGCAGCCGACTCCAACCCGCCGCCTCCCGACCCAACCGCCCTCGTGCAAGTAGCAGTCCTAGCAGCCGAAGAAATTGCGGCACCTTCATGGGCCCAGCCCATCCTCAGCTTTCTGGTGAACAAAGAGCTGCCGACTAATGAGACCTTGGCCCGGCAAGTGCAACGCCAGGCAGCAGCGTACACCATAGTCAACAGAGAGCTTGTGAGGCGCAGTGTCACTGGTGTCTATCAGCGCTGTGTAGAGCCGGAGCAAGGCCAAGCAACCTCAAAGATATCCATCAAGGAGAGTGTGGTCACCATGCAGCTTCAAGAGCACTCGTGGCCAAAGCTTTCCGCCACGGTTTTTTCTGGCCGGCTGCTCTAGAAGACGCCAAGGACTTGGTCCAGAAATGCAAAGGGTGCCAGAAGTTTCGTTCAAAGCCACATCAGCCAGCTTCTGCACTCAAGATTATTCCATTGCCTGGCCCTTTGCCGTCTGGGGCCTGGACATGGTGGGGCCATTCAAGACAGCACGCGGCGGCATGACTCATCTGCTTGTCGCAGTGGACAAGTTCACCAAGTGGATAGAAGCAAAGCCAATTAAGAAGTTGAATGGTCCGACTGCTGTGACCTTCATCTCCGACATCATCATCCGGTATGGCATACCACACAACATCATCACCGACAATGGCACAAACTTTTCCAAAGGCGCGTTGGCCTGATTCTGCGCGACGCAGGGCATCCGACTGGACCTAGCGTCCGTTTCCCATTCACAGCCAAACGGCCAGGTGGAGCGAGCAAATGGCCTCATTTTATCCGGCATCAAGCCACGACTGGTCGAGCCTCTGGAGCGGTCGGCCGGCTGTTGGCTCGATGAGCTGCCGGCCATCCTCTGGAGCCTACGCACAACTCCGAACAAGTCAACTGGCTTTACGCCTTTCTTCCTCGTCTACGGTGCCAAAGCCATCATCCCGACGGACATAGAATTCGACTCCCCTCGAGTCACCATGTACAGCAAAGAGGAGGCAGAAGAAGCATGACAAGACGACGTCGATCTGCTGGAAGAGGGCCGGCTGTTGGCACTCAGCTGGTCCACCATCTACCAGCAGAGCCTGCGCCGATACTACAACCGAAAGTTCAAGCCAAGATCCTTCCAAGAAGGAGACCTTGTGCTCTGGCTGATCCAACGAACAACCGGCCAACACAAGCTCTCGACACCTTGGGAAGGCCCCTTCATCATCAGCAAGGTGTTGGGCAACGACTCCTACTACCTCATCGATGCTCAGAAGCCTCGAGCATGCAAAAGAGATGACTCCGGCAAGGAGACGGAGACCATGGAATGCGAACCTCCTTCGAAGGTTTTACAGTTGATGCAGTATGTACCACGCCAACTTTTGTATTAAGTATGAAGACTCTGGGTCCCCTAAGAAGAGCTTGGGGACTACCCTCTTTTATCTATATGATAAGTATTACGCCTGCCATTTGTGTTATTTCATTAGTCCGTCTGGCACCGGGTTCGGCCACTCGACCCGGTGACTTGCCGCCTTGTTCTATGAAATGCTTCCTGCAGCCGAACAAGTAATGTGTTGGCACGTAAGCTTTCTCCTGCCAGAAGCCGCAGCTCGCAGAGCGACTGTTCGGTTGGTAGGAGTTAAGGCAGAAAGGGTGTCTGCCCGAAAAATGGCTAAGGACCCAAAGCATACACATAGTCCAAGCCGGCTTCCCGCCTCACCGACCGGCTTATAGCAGCCGGCCGGCCGGCTTCTACTTAACTTGCTAGAAAACTCTAATCGGCTAAGTACTTGCCTCCCCGAAAGTGGCTAAGTACTTGACCCAACCACAGTCCGTAGAGCGGCTGTTCGGCTGGCAAGACGACAACCGAGGGAAGGCGGCAAAGGAAAAAAGCCAAAGAGCAGAAAGCAAGGAAAGATAGAACTCGGAAAAAATATTTACACATCAAAAGGCCCTTGGCCGACATACAACAAGAGTTTGAAATACACCCCATGGGTGGAATTGTGCAAAGTTAACGAAGTTTGTCGAGACTGATAAGCAGGAAGAAACAAAGGTAAAATGGCAGCCTAGGAAGCATCAGACACGTTCGGAGAAATGGTGGAGTCGGTGGTGCCGGCTGGTTCAGCGGCCGGCTAGTCGGTCTCCACTTGGTCGCCTTCAGCAGCAGCCGGCTCGCTCGGGCGTGGCTCGTTGCTGGAGGCGCGGTCAAGTTGAGGCTGGCCGTCCGTGCCGACCTCTGGCGCCTCCTGTTCACCTTCCTCCTCGTCTTCGTCTTCTCCTTCGTCGCTGGAGTCGATCACCTCGACCGAGTCCTCGCCATCCTCCGGGTTCAGCCCAAACCACTCTGGTGGCGCCTCGGCACCGTTCTCGGCCAGCTCGGGGATGAAGATGCTAGTGTTGGTGTACTTGGCGATTGCCGCCGCCCGCTTGATAAGATCATCCTCCACCGCCACCAGCTCCTCCTGGGCTTCCTGTCGAAACATGGTCAACTGGGCTAGATTTAGCCTAGGGTACCACGCCTTAACGAACTCCAAGGCTTGGCGTGCTCCGGCCCGGGCCGAGGAGCCCTTCCACGCCTCAAGGCGGCCGGCCGCCACCTCTAGCCAGTCGGCAGTCCGGCTGGGTGTGCGCGGAGCCGGCATGTCTGGCCACAGGGCGGCGATCGCCTGGGCGCCGATGCGCTGAAGGCGGCGCATCATCCGATGAGCTGGCCGAAGGCGAGCCTGGATGCTGAGAAGCTACTCGCTAAGAGTGCGGGGGCGTCGGCAGCAATCTGTTCACCTTCCGCCCTCTGTCCTTCGCGATCGGCCTCAATAGCCTGGTTGGCAGCACCAGAGTGACCTGGGAAGAAGTTTGCTCGGACAAAAAAGCAAAGAATCAGATCAGAAATAAGAAGTCGGCTTGACCAGAAGCCGGCGGCTTGAAGAAAGAGTAAAGAAGGCAGCATACCGTCGACCATGTATTCAATCTCGCTGAAGCCGGCAGTCAGCATTGCCTCCTTGTCGGTTCAGGAAGAGCGCTCGGTCTCGAACTCAGCAAGGAGACCTGCCTCCTTGTCCTCTGCCTCCTTCTGGGCCTTCCTAAGAAGCTCCACCTGCTCCGCGAGTTGCGTGACCAGCCGGTCACGCTCCTCGGCCAGCTTGTTGCAGTCCGCCTCCTTGGCATGCAACATGGTGTTGGTTTCGCCCAGCTGCTGCTGCATGGTGGCGTTGGCCTCTACAAAGCAGAAGAAGGAAAGGACATCAACAATCAACAAAGAGAGATGTAGTTGCCAGGAAGATCCGGCCCAACTGCTCAGCAGTCGGCCCGAATCTCGGGGACTACAGCCCGCGGATGCGCCAGCGCGCCCCCACAGAGAAAGAAGTTATAAAATATCAACAGAGAAGAAGAGCAGTTGCCAGGAAGATCTGTCCCGACTGCTCAACAGTCGGCCCGAATCTCGGGGACTACAGCTCGCGGGTGCACCAGCGCGCCCCCGAAGAGAAAGAAAAAGACTTACTCGGGCTCTCCAACAAGTTGACGGCCCGTTGATCCAACTCCTGGACTTTGGAGTTGAAGGCGGCTGCATGGAGGTTATGATAATCCTGCAGCAAAGATATCAGACAGTATTAGTACTCGGAGCTTGCGAATTAAAGTTCCGAGCCGCCTGCTCAGCAGCCAGCCCGAAACTCAGGGACTACACCCAGTGGGTGTGCTGGCGCACCCCCACGAAGCAATACAAGAATTAAAAACAAAGAAGCAAGAAGCATACCCGGATGGCTGCTCGCGACTCCAGGAACGCATTGTTGCAGCGCTTGAGTGGGTCGGCTTCAGTGCGGAGCTTGGCCTGGACGTCCAGGATTGCCTTGTTCAAAGGGCCCGTCCCGCCTCCCTGCACCCACTCAGTGGGTGCGACGCTGGTCGCCTCGGCATCCGGGATCGAAGAGCTCGCGGCACCGGTCTCCAGTGAGCATGGCGCCGAGGCCTCTTTTGCAAATCGGCAGCACGAGGGTGTGCGGACCTCAGGAGTTGGGCCTGTCACCAGCTCGTCTCTAGCTGGTGGCGCCGGCAGGTCGGCCGGTTGTTTGTCTCGCGCCTCCTCAGAGGGTAGTGGCGCCATCGTCGCCGCTGTCCCTCTCCATGATCGGGTGCTCGTTGCCAGCTCCCCCAGTTGGTGCCACGAACTCTGGCGGTGGCGGCGCGGAATTCAGGGGGGTGACGAATATCGCCGACTGACAGCGCGCGGCTTCCTCAGCCTGCCTTTTCACCGCGACGGTAGCCTCGGCCTCCGCCAGCTTCTTCAAGGCGGCGGCCTCCGCTTGTCTGTCTCTGCCTTCTCCAGGCGGGCGGCTTCCTACTCCTCGCGCGCCTCCCGCATGTTTCGCTCTGTCGCCTCCCGGAGGTCGGCGGCCGGATCGATTCGCCGGGTGGTGGTGGAAGTCTCCGCCGACACCATGATGGAGGCGGCGTCCGACTTCTCGAGAGAGAGCGGAGCCCTAAAATCAAGAAAATAAAACAAAAATAGTTCAGAAAGAATCAACGAGAAAGAAGAACACAAGGGAAATATACTTACGCCGACACCATAGGAGGCGCCTTTGGGAGCTTCTGGTACTTGGCCGCCTTCACTGCGGCCTCTTTCTGCCTGGTCGCGGCGGTTGGATTCTTGGCCTTCTTTGGCACGCTGCCGAACAGGACGGTGCCTTGCTTACGCTTACGCGTGCCGCCTCGAGCAGTTGGCTCGACGGAGGGGCCCGCGTCCGCCCTACCGGTGCCCCGCGCTGGGCGCGGCTCTTCTTCCTCTTCATCATCATCAGGCCAGGTCTCGATGCTACCTTCTTCGGAGCCGCCTGCTTCGTAGACGCCGCCTATCGCAGTGTCCTCCAAGGCGGCCACCCCCAAGTAGGGGTCGTCCACGTCACTCACTGCCTGGTCCGGTCTGTAGTCGCCACCCTCCCTTACGATGGCGGCCGTCGCATCCGACATATAGAGCTGTTTCGGATGATGAGAGGCCGGCTGATCAAGACCAAGATCAAGACTAAGACGAGTATCAAAAAGAAAAAATTGGAAAACATATCGTAGGCGGCGGGTCGACACGAGAATATGGCGCTTGCCGAAGCTCCAAGACCCCTCCAGCTTGAGGCCGGAGATCTCGTTCACCAAGTTCAAGACCTCGGCAGCCGACATCTCCTTGGTTCTCACCCAGCACAGGTCGCGATGCCCGCTCATCCGACTGATCAGGTGCGGCCGGCCTTGGAGCGGGAGAACCCGGTGCTCGACGAAGGCAACCAGCCAGTCGGACGCCTTGAGGCCTTCGTCTCGGTCAGCTCCCGGAGCCGTTGGATGGCGGTGGTGCTGTCTGCTGATACCAGCTTCGGCTTGTAGCCCCAGCTGGCCCAAGGCTCGACAGGCGGGCCGACTACATAAGCCGACAGATTGATGAAGTCGACGGTCGGGTCCACGTTCTCCATGTAGAAGTCGGATTGCTGCCACATCTTGACCGACTGTGGCAGCTTGATGGTGGGGAAGGCGTTCTTCAGCGACGGTTGGCGAACCGCGACGAAGGCGCCGCACTGGGCAGCCACCTCCCGGACGGAGGTGCCCAGCTTGGTGTAGAAGAAAGCTCCCCATAGCTCGACGGTGGGGAGGATGCCAAGGTGGCCTTCACACATCATGACGAAGGCGGCCAGGAGCATCACGGTGTTGGGCGTGATATGATGGGGCTGGAGGTGATAGAATTTGAGAAATGAACGGAGGAACCCGCTCGCCGGCAGGCCGAAGCCGCAGATGAAGTGCGAGCGGAAGACGACCCGCTCGCCCTCTCCTGGCGCCGGTGAGATCTCCCCCTCTGGCGGTACACGTGCCTTCACGTAGCCCGTGCTGGGAAGACACCGCATCTCGCGGAGGAAAGTGATGTGGTCCTCATTGACGTTGGACCTGTCCCAGTCTCCTCCTTGCTCGCATGCCAAGAAAGGGCGCGGCAAGGGAGTTGTGTATGGAGTGGAGCGAAGAGGGCTCGGGCGGACGAGCTCGATGGAGACGAACTACGATAGCGCTCTGGCGTGGCTCCGGGGTGCTGCGGTGAGAGGAAGAAGAAGGAGGCCAGAACGGGGTGGAGGGGCACGCGTACTCCGCCGCATCCTCTCCTCCCCCTACTTATAGCCTACGGGCTATGAAGCTGAGGGGCGGGCGTGGGATCGTGGGATTAACTGTGCCCCCGACCCCACGTCCCCACCTTTATCGTGCAAGTTACTGCGCGTAGTAACTCTGCGGGGAAACGCAACCGCCCACCTCGGCCGCAGCGGATCCGCTCCCGCGCCGAGGCCCGTTGTTGCCAGGCCCAGCCTGCAGACGCGTCCCATCGCGCGCGTGAGCTTGTAGGCTGGCCCGGCTGGCTGGCGCCACGTGGCACACCCATGATGGGCGGCGGGCCGAGAGGCTTAGCTAGCATGCCACCTGGTTCCCGCCGTTGCATTTGAAATTCCAGAAAGATCCGACTGGACGTATCCGACTCCTGCCAACCAGCTTCCCGGGAGTCGGATGAAGCTTCCTTCAGAGCACCCGGAGGAGGAAATTGTTGAGGCTCCTCGGCTCCTCAGCCGCGGCATCTCACCAGCTTCGGGGACTACTGTCGGAGTAATGGGCCACGGGTAGCCTAACCCGAGCCCCAAAACCTTTCAAGACATCGGGGCCGGCTGTGCCCCTCAAGGCGTCAAGATAGAGCTCCGCCTTCTGGCAGCCGGCTGGCCGAACGGCCGACTGTCAGAAGGCGGCCATGCTCAGGAAGGCGGCTCCAAGATGGGCCGACCCCTAGCAGGCGGCCTCCAGAGATGCCGACCCCTTGGAGTCGGCCCATGGCGCCCTCAAAGTCTGCACCCCCATTAAGAAGACAAGACAGGGTGTGGCTGCAGTATAGCCAATCCCCCCGTATCCAAGGCCGACCGTGGCCACAGTGCACCGTACAGGCGGAGATCTCCTCCCGGCGCGACACAGTTGCCACTCCGCCCCTGACATCACTCCTGTCAGGCGAAGCCCTGTTTCCACGACCGCTTGTTGGTATGGCCCGAAGACGGCGGGCCCTGCCAGTCAACGAGAGCCCGGAAGACGACGGGGTCCTCACCAGTCGGACCCGAGGGAGGCCGGCTCTCAGCAGTCGGCCCGTTCCTTCCTCAGGGCCCCACACACCATTAACTAGATAAGACGCGGAGTGGCTATAGTGATCTCCCGCTAGGTGGAGGGACTGTAGCCACGCTCCCCTGACCAAGCAAGCATCATTAGAATCACGGCTACAGTAATCCACAGCCGGCAAGACCCGTGAGCGGCGGAGGCGGCATGTCGGCTCCGTACCAGACCAGCCGGCGGGGCCCACCAGGCGGCACGCCCCAGCAGTCGGTGGAGAAGCCAGCGACCAGAGAGACTGACAGCCGGGGACCTACACCCAGCCAGATTACCATTGTACCCCTGGGGGTAGGCCTATATAAACCCCCCAGGGCACCCATGCAATGGGTTGGAACCTGTTAGAATTAGACTCACACCTACGGGGAGAGGAGAGTAGGCCTTGCCTTCTTCTACCTCTAGCATACAGCTCGAGGAGCACCATTGTACTCACTAGAGCCTTAGTGATCATGCGGAGACCCCGCATAGTAGGACTAGGGGTGTTATCTCCTAGGAGAGCCCCAAACCTGGGTAAAGTGCGCCAGCGTTTGTGTCTACGCCTTATCCCGCTTCTAGGCACCGGCGACGTTCTACTCGCTCCCACCATGATAAGCCATCCATTGGCATATGCCGCACCCAACCCCCGACATAAACCTGCTGAATAAATTAAAGTAGAACCTAGTGTTGCTGTAGTTAACGTTCTCATGGTTGATAATTTAGATGGGCATGTTATTTACTTCTGCGATGAAGCTGTTAGAATCGCTAAATCCGATGAAAAAGATAAACATAGACCTGTTTTTGGCATGCCTAATGTCTCAGTTAAAATAGGAGATCACTGTTATCATGGTTTATGTGACATGGGTGCTAGCGTGAGTGCTATTCCTTTTACCTTATATCAAGAAATTATGAATGACATAGCACCCACTGAAATAGAAGACATAGATGTTACTATTAATCTTGCTAAGAGAGACACCATCACACCACTTGGGATTGTTAGAGATGTTGATGTCTTGTGTGGGAAGATGTAATATCCTTTCTTGAACACCGTCAATACTAAAATAGATTGTGAGAAACAAACTGTCGGTGTTAGTTTTGGTGATGAGTCTCATGAGTTTAATTTTTCTAAGTTTAGTAGAAAGCATCATAAGAAAGAATTGCCTAATAAGGATGAAATAATTGGTCTTGCCTCTATTGTCGTGCCTCCTACTGATCCACTAGAACAATATTTGCTAGACCATGAGAATGATATTTATATGCATGAAATAAATGAGATAGATAAAATTTTCTTTGAATAACGACCTTTGTTTAAACACAATTTGCCTATTGAAACTCTAGGAGGTCCTCCTCCACCTAAAGGTGATCCTGTGTTTGAATTAAAACAATTGCGAGACACTTTGAAATATGCTTATCTTTCAGAACATGAAGAAGAAAGATTATTGAAGGTTCTGAAGAAGCACCAAGCTGCTATTGGATATACTCTTGATTATTTAAAGGGCATTAGTCCCACTCTCTGTCAGCACAAAATTAATATGGAACCTGATGCTAAACCCGTTGTTGATCACCAAAGGCGTTTGAATCCTAAAATGAAAGAAGTGGTAAGAACTGAAATATTGAAGCTTCTGGAAGCATGTATAATTTATCATGTAGCTGATAGTACATGTGTAAGTCATGTTCATTGTGTTCCTAAGAAAGAAGGTATCACTGTTGTTCCTAATGATAAGAATGAGGTTATTCCACAAAGAATTGTCACTGGATATAGAATGGTAATTGATTTTAGAAAATTAAATAAAGCTACTAGGAAAGATCATTATCCACTTCCTTTTATTGATCAAATGCTAGAAGCACACAGGCTTTTGTTTCCTCAATGGATATTCTAGTTTTTCTCAAATACCTATTTCACAACCTAATCATAGAAAACCACCTTTACTCGCCCTTTTGGAACTTATGCTTATAGACGCATGCCTTTTGGTTTATGTAATGCACCTACTACCTTTCAAATATGTATGACTCCTATATTCTCTGATTTTTGTGAAAAGATTGTTGAGGTTTTCATGGATGATTTTCCGTTTACAGGACTTCTTTTGATGATTGCTTAAGCAACCTTGATCGAGTTTTGCAGAGATGTAAGCAAATTAATCTTGTCTTGAATTGGGAGAAGTGCCACTTTATGGTTAATGAAGGTATTGTCTTGGGACATAAACTTTCTGAACGAGGTATTGAGGTGGATAAAGCTAAAGTTGATGCAATTGAGAAAATGCCATGTCCTAAAGATATCAAAGGTATTCATAGTTTCCTCGGTCATGCTGGTTTCTATAGGAGATTTATTAAAGAATTCTTTAAGATTTCTAGGTCTCTTACAAATCTTTTACAAAAGGATGTTCCATTTGTTTTTGATGATTGTGTAGAAGCCTTTGAAAAACTTAAGAAAGCCTTAGTTTCTGCACCTATTTTCCAACCACCTGATTGGAACTTGCGTTTTGAAATTATGTGCGATGCTAGTGATTATGCTATTTGTGTTGTTCTAGGACAAAGAGTTCATAAGAAATTAAATGTTATTAATTATGCTAGTAAAACTCTAGACAGTGCCCAACGTAATTATGCTACTACTCAAAAAGAATTCTTAGCAGTTGTGTTTGCTTGTGATAAATTTAGATCTTACATTGTTGATTCTAAAGTAATTGTTCGCACCGATCATGCTGCTATAAAATATCTTATGGAAAAGAAAGATGCTAAACCAAGACTCATTAGGTGGGTTCTTTTGCTACAAGAATTTGACTTACATATCACTAATAGAAAAGGAGCTGTTAACCCCATAGCCGATAACTTGTCTAGGTTAGAAAATATTCTTGATGACCCACAACCTATTAACGATAGTTTTCCTAATGAACACTTAGATGCAATAAATGTTTCTCATAATACTTCTTAGTATGCTGAATATGCTAATTATATTGTTGCTAAATACATACCACCTAGCTTCACATACCAACAAAAGAAAAAAATTCTTCTATGATTGAAGACATTACTTTTGGGATGACCCACATCTTTATAAAGAAGGAGTAGATGGTATTATTAGACGTTGTGTACCTGAGCATGAAAAGGAACAAATCTTATTGAAGTGTCACTCCGAAGCTTACAGAGGGCATCATGCGGGAGATAGAACGGCTCACAAGGTATTGCAATCTGGTTTTTATTGGCCTACTCTCTTCAAGGATGCTCGTAAGTTTGTTTTATCTTGTGATGAATGTTAGAGAATTGGAAATATTGGTAAGCGTCAAGAAATGCCTATGAATTATTCACTTACTGTTGAAACATTTGATGTTTGGGGATTTGATTACATGGGACATTTTCCTTCCTCTAATGGGTATACACATATTTTGGTTGTTGTTGATTATGTTACTAAGTGGGTAGAAGCCATTCCAACTAGTAGTGCTGATCAAAACACCTCTATTAAAATGCTTAAGGAAGTTATTTTCCCAAGGTTTGGAGTCCCTAGATATTTAATTACTGATGGTGGTTCACACTTTATTCATGATGCTTTCCATAAAATGCTTGCTAAGTATGATGTTAACCATAGAATAGCATCACCTTATCATCCTCATTCTACTGGTCAAGTTGAACTTAGCAATAGAGAAATAAAATTAATTTTACAAAGAACTGTCAATAGGTCCCAAAAGAATTGGTCTAAGAAATTAGATGATGCACTTTGGGCTTATAGAACAACATATAAAAATCCTATGGGCATGTCTCCTTATAAAATGGTTTATGGAAAAGCTTTTCATTTTCCTCCTGAGTTAGACCATAAAGCATATTGGGCAATTAAAGAACTCAACTATGATTTCAAACTTGCCGGTGAAAAGAGGTTATTTGATATTAGCTCACTAGATGAATGGAGAGCCCAAGCTTATGAAAATGCCAAGTTATTTGAAGAAAAAGTTAAAAGATGGCACGATAAAACAATCCAAAAGCGTGAGTTCAAGGTTGGAGAATATGTTCTTTTGTACAACTCTTGTTTCAGATTCTTTGCAGGAAACTCCTCTCCAAATGGGAAGGACCCTATGTTATCGAGGAGGTTTAATGATCTAGAGCAATAAAAATAAATAATGCCGGAGGTACCAACCCAAAGGTTGTTAATGGGCAAAGAATAAAACGTTGTATCTCAGGTACGCCCATTAATGTTGAAAGCACTATTATCCAAACTATCACATCGGAAGAACACATAAATGAAATCTTCTAGAACACTCCAGAATCGTGAAAAAGGAGGAGGTACGTGATACGGTAAGTAAACAGACTCCAAAAAATCCACAAAAATATTTTCTGTCAGTTTTGGAATGTTTTAAAAATTAGGAAAAGAAGAAACAACCAGGAAGGCACCCCTGGTGGGCACAAGACACCAGCCAGGCGCACCCAGGTGGGTTATGCCCACCTTGGGTACCTTTCAGACTCTGTTTTTCTTCCGTTTGCTTGTTTCCCAAGATAGAAAATCTTTATATACCCCCGAACCTATTGACCACCGTATAACAAAGAAATCTTCTATTTTCTGGACAGATATAATTCACCATGGCCGCTTCAAGCTCCTCCAAGGACATGTTCTTCAAGAATGTCATCAACCCATATTTGCGAGAGGTGATGCAGCACCCTCAGGCTATCAAGATGCATGATGGTGTGCTCCACATCCGTGACGTGCAAGGTCTCAAAGGGACGGGAACCATGGAGGCTAGGCTTGGAGCTATGGAGCATGAGGTCTTTTGGTGCAAGGGGATGGTGGAACATGGACTCAGTGCCAATCACCTCATGATCACAGATTACACCCGTGATGTCAAGGTGGATGGCAATTCCATGAAGGATATCGTCTTCACCTTCAATGAGCAAATCAACTTCCACCAAATCTAGATCTATGATCTCCAAAACCAAGTCTTTGAATATGAGGCGAGGTTTAAAGGTATGAGTTTGGCTGCTAGTTGCAGGACCCATGAGACTCCTGCCTCCTCTTATGATGGTGAACCTCTGCCATGGAAACCTGAAGATAAGATTTCTACTACTTCATCACCACCACCTCCTTCTTCATCACCAAAGGAAAATTGAGTATCAGGTATGGGCACTCCCCTTTCCTTGTGCCAAGCTTGGGGGAGGTTCCCCAGTATCGTATCACCTCCACTATCTTTTGCCTTTACTTACTTTAGTTTGATCCTTTCTTTTCATGTGTTTGCTTAGTGATATATACTTGTAATCATGTGCGAGATATATAATAAAGTTTAGTTTGAAGTTTTGTTCTCTTTACTTTCATGTTCAATAAAAAGAAAGGAAATAAATAAAAAGATCATATGCTAATCTTATGGTAAGTAATGACATCACATAAGGAAGAGTATAAGTAGAAATTTTATTGGAGATTTACAAACATAGCATTGGTCAATGATGCAACTCATGAAGGTATTAATAAGGGAAGATAAGATTCACATGCAAATACACTATCCTAGACATCTTTTGTGATTGTGAGCCCCCATCAAAATATTATATGCCAAAATTGTTGACGTTGGACAAGGAAGATAACGTAATGATTTATGTTTGTTCATATTCACATAGAAGTTATATTGTCATAGATCCTTTAACATGTGGTGCTTGCCCCCCATCTTTGCTAGCCAAAAATTCCGCACTAAGTAGAGACACAACTTGTGCATCCAAAAACCCTTAAACCAAATCTTATTTTGAGAGTCCACCATACCTACCTATGGATTGAGTAAGATCCTTCAAGTAAGTTGTCATCGGTGCAATAAAGGCAATAAAAATTGCTTCTAAAAGTTTTGGATCATTTAGTGTAAGATAAAATTGAGCATTGTACGAACTTGTGATGGCAAAGAATAAAAGCGACAGACTTCATAATAAAGGTTTTATCATAAGGGGCAATATAACATGACATTCTTTTGCACTAAGAGATTGAGCATACAAAAAAAGTGCATGGAAACTGCTTCCCTCTACGAAGGGCCTATCTTTTACTTTTATGTATTTACTTTTATGCAAGTGTCAAAGTTTTTATCTCTATTTCTTTTTATTTTTCTCTTTTGGCAAGCATCATGTGGTGAGGAAAGATATAGGCACATATATCTAGTTGGATATGGGTAGCATGAGTTATTATTGTTGACATAATCTTTGAGGTGAGTATGTTGGGTGGCAAAAACTATAAGCCCCTATCTTTTTATGTGCCCGGTTGAAACTTTTTACTCATATGTATGAGGTGAGTGTTAGTAATCATAGAAGACTATATGATGGTTGGGTATGTGGACTTGCCAAAAAGGCTCCGACACATGACCCTTCCTGAAAAGATGATGTATTATAGTTGCAAAGTTGACTGAGAACATAGTTTGTTGGTTTCCAATAGAGTTTATGCTTTATACTTCGATGGTGTGATGAATTGTTACTTATTCATGAGAAGTTTATGATAAAAGTTACGTGATAAAAATTCTATGATAAAGTTTGTTGTTGTTGTTATAATAATATACATGATGCTTCTATGTCTGTATTTTGTTTTTACCGACACCTCTCTCTCTAAGCATATGGACATGTTTTCGATTTCGGTTTTCGCTTGAGGACAAGTGAGGTCTAAGATTGGGGGAGTTGATACGTCCATTTTGCATCATGTTTATACCTACTGTTATTTATAATGTTTTATGCATAATAATGCTTTTTGGAGTAATTCTAATGCCTTTTCTCTCATAATATGCAAGGTTCACACAAAGGGGGAGAATACCGGCAGCTGGGAATTTGGAAAAAGCTACGCCAGGCTACCTATTCTGCAGAACTCCAAATGAGCTGAAACTTTACGAGATCTTTGATGGAATATATAAGAAATAATGGAGCAAATAACTACTAAAGGGGCCCACTAGGTGGGCACAACCCACCTGTGCGTGCCAGGGAGCCCACACGTGCCCTGGTGGGGTGTGCCCTCCTCGGCCCACCTCCGGTGCCCCACTTCTGGTATATAAGTCGTTTTGACCTAGAAAAAAATAAAGGGAGGACTTTCGGGATGAAGCGCTGCCATCTCGAGGCAGAACTTGGGCAGGAGCACTTTTGCTCTCCAGCTGAGCGATTCCGCATGGGGAAAATCCCTCCCGGAGGGGGAAATCATCGTCATCATCATCATCAACAACTCTCCCATCTTGGGGAGGGCAATCTCCATCAACATCTTCAACGACACCATCTCCTCTCAAACCCTAGTTCATCTCTTGTGTTCAATCTTTGTACCAAAACTATAGATTGGTACTTGTGGATGACTAGTAGTGTTGATTACATCTTGTAGTTGATTACTATATGGTTTATTTGGTCGAAGATTATATGTTCAGATCCATTATGCTATTTAATACCCCTCTGATCTTGAGCATGATTATCATTTGTGAGTAGTTACTTTTGTTCTTGAGGTCACGGGAGAAATCTTGTTGCAAGTAATCATGTGAACTTCATATGTGTTCGATATTTTGATGGTATGCATGTTGTGATTCCCTTAGTGGTGTCATGTGAACGCCGACTACATGACACTTCACCATATTTGGGCCTAAGGGAATGCATTGTGGAGTAGTTATTAGATGATGGGTTGCGAGAGTGACAGAAGCTTAAACCCTAGTTTATGCGCTATTTCGTAAGGGGCTGATTTGGATCCAAAAGTTTAATGCTATGGTTAGATTTCATCTTAATACTTTTCTCGTAGTTGCGGATGCTTGCGAGGGGGTTAATCATAAGTAGGAGGTTTTTTCAATTAAGAACAACACCTAAGCACCGGTCCACCCACATATCAAATTATCAAAGTAGCGAACACAAATCAAACCAACATGATGAAAGTGACTAGATAAAATTCCCGTGTACCCTCAAGAACGCTTTGCTTATTATAAGAGACTATTTGGCCTATCCTTTGCCTCAGAAGGATTGGCCTACCTTGCTACACATTTATTGCCATTACCGTTACTCGCTCGTTACAAATTATCTTGCTATCAAACTACTCCTTACTTATAATTTTAGTGCTTGCAGAGAATACCTTGCTGAAAACCGCCTGTCATTTCCTTCTGCTCCTCCTTGTGTTCGACACTCTTACTTATCGAAAGGACTACAATTGATCCCCTATACTTGTGGGTCATCAGCTACCGCCACCTCCCACGGGGATCTCCAACGATGTTCCGCGTTGAGGAGGTTATCCAAAACGGGGTGGTGGTTGCTATCCTTGCCCACTTCACCAACCCCTTCGACACCTTCTACCTCCTCGGCCACGTGTTTTGGTGTGGCTGCAAGTTCACCGCTTTCACCACTCACAACATCTCCACAGAGTACAACAACATATTCCCCTCCGCGTCGCGCATGCTCACTCAGCCGTACCCCATCGACAACACCCCGGAGGAGCAGTGAAGGGCGCCCGGAGGAGCGAGGTGGAGAAGGCGGCGGCTAGGATTTAGAACCCTCTATCTTTTTTATCTTTTTTTTGAATCTATGTTATGTTATTAAGTTGTAATTGAACTATATGATCGTGCTCTGGGCTTGTTGGCCCTCTATGTTATGTTATTAAGTTCTATTATTAAGTTTTCTATCTATCCTATTATTAAGTCCTTGCTAGTTTGGACTTTTTTGAATTATTGATTGTTTTTTGAGAGAGCTTGCTTTGTTCGTAAGCACCTAGTGCATGCATAGCTACACAAGCCACCACCACCTTGAGGAAGCTTCCTCGGTGACGAGGGTTTCAAGTTCCTTAATGATGATGGTGTGCTTACGCACCATCTCCATAAGCATACGAAACATAGTGAGCTTCTTTCCTTTGAGGGAGCACATGAACTTATTTATTTTAGCAAGAATAGGATCATCTATATCATCATCATCATCATAATTATTCCCCGCATCAAGATACTCATCACAAGGAGTAGAAGGAGTGAAAAGAGGAGGGTTTGACCGTGGGGTTACCTTGACCTTGTCAGGAGAGTTTTGGCCCTCTCCATCTTCTACCACGGCCTTTTACATTAGGCACTTGTGAGTGTTGCCCTTGTAGTCTTTCATATAGTTGTAGGTGACAACATCACCACTCTTGTTGGCTAGCCTCAAAGTGTTTTGAGAATCTTGAGCTATGTAGCCACCTAGTGCACGCAGCCAAAAACAATAAAAAAAATTGTTCAATTTATTTGTCATAGAAAAACAGGTGTAGATGCGAGTGGATCGAAAAGGATCAAACGATGTTTTGAATTGAGGAGACAAGCATCGGCGCATGCAGGCAGCAGCTGTCACTGCATCCGTGGCGGCTGGCATGCACGAAAGCGGCTCGGTCGGCATGCATCGACGCATGCAGGCAGGCTAGCTGCATGCATGTGTAGCAGGCTAGCTGGATATGTTGTGCATGCATTGCAGGCTTCTATCGTGGTGGCGCGTGCAGGCGTTTCATGCAACAGCCCAACAGTCCAATGAAACCACGACCCAACGGTCGAACAACGCCACTGTCCAAGGCTGCCCCACTTGTCAGGCCCACCGGGTGACACAGTCCAGCATGGCTGTTGGGGAATGCAGTAATTTCAAAAAAATTCCTACGCACATGCAAGATCATGGTGATGCATAGCAACAAGAGGGGAGAGTATTGTTTATGTACCCTCGTAGACCGTAAGTGGAACCGTTATGACAACACGGTTGATGTAGTCGTACGTCTTCATGATCCGACCGATCCTAGTACCGAAAGTACGGCACCCCCGTGATCTGCACACGTTCAGCTCAGTGACATCCCATGAACTCACGATCCAGCAGAGTGTCGAGGGAGAGCTTCGTCAGCACGACGGTGTGATACAGTGATGATGATGCTACCGGAACAAGGCTTTGCCTAAGCACGGCTACGATATGACCGAGGTGGACTATGATGGAGGGGGGCACCGCACACGGCTAAGAGATCAATGATCCACTTGTGTGTCTCTGGGGTGCCCCCTAGCCACGTATATAAAGGATGGAGGGAGGAGGAGGCCGGCCCTCATAGGGCGTGCCCAAAGTGTGGAGTCCTACTAGGACTCCCTAGTCCTAGTAGGATTCCACCTCCTACATGAAATAAGAAAAATGGAAGGGAGAAGGAGAAGGAAGGAAGGGGACGCCCCCTTTCCCTAGTCCAATTCGGACCAGTCCATGGGGAAGGGGCGCAGCCACCCTTTAGGCCTTTCTCTCCTTTCCCGTATGGCCCATTAAGGCCCAATACGAATTCCCGTAACTCTCTCGTACTCCAAAAAATACCCGAATCACTCGGAACCTTTCCGATGTCCGAATATAGCCTTCCAATATATCGATATTTATGTCTCGACCATTTCGAGACACCTCATCATGTCCCCGATCTCATTCGGGACTCCGAACAAACATCGGTCATCAAATCACATAACTCATAATACAAATTGTTAGAGAACGTTAAGCGTGCACACCCTACGGGTTCGAGAACTATGTAGACATGACCGAGACTCATCTCCGGTCAATAACCAATAGCGGAACCTGGATGCTCATATTGGCTCCTACATATTCTACAAAGATCTTTATCGGTCAAACCACATAACAACATACATTGTTCCCTTTGTCATCGGTATGTTACTTGCCCGAGATTCGATCGTCGGTATCTCAATACCTAGTTCAATTTCGTTACTGAAAAGTCTCTTTACTCGTTCCGTAATGCAACATCCCGTAACTAACTCATTAGTCACATTGCTTGCAAGGCTTATAGTGATGTGCATTACCGAGAGGGCCCAGAGATACCTCTCCAATACATGGAGTGATAAATCCTAAACTCGATCTATGCCAACTCAACAAACACCATCGGAGACACCTGTAGAGCATCTTTATAATCACCTAGTTTAGTTGTGACGTTTGATAGCACACAAGATGTTCCTCCGGTATTCAGGAGTTGCATGATCTCATAGTTAGAGGAACATGTATAAGTTATGAAGAAAGCAGTAGCAATAAAATTGAACGATCATTATGCTACGCTAACGGATGGGTCTTGTCCATCACATCATTCTCTAATGATGTGATACCGTTCATCAAATGAGAACACATGTCCATGGCTAGGAAACTTAACCATATTTGATTAACGAGCTAGTTAAGTAGAGGCATACTAGGGACACTCTGTTTGTCTATGTATTCATACATGTACTAAGTTTCCGGTTAATACAATTCTAGCGTGAATAATAAACATTTATCATGATATAAGGACATATAAATAAAAACTTTATTATTGCCTCTAGGGCATAATTCCTTCAGTCTCCAATAAAGTATGATTCCAACGTTCGGACACACCATTATGCTGTGATGTTCCAGGTGGCGTGAGTTGCGAAACTATTCCACATTGTTTCAAATGAAGACCAAACTCGTAACTCAAATATCCGCCTGCGTGATCAGATCATAGAAACTTTATTTTCTTGTTACGATGATTTTCCACTTCACTCTAAAATTCTTTGAACTTTTCAACTGTTTCAGATTTATGTTTCATTAAGTAGATATACCCATATCTGCTCAAATCATTTGTGAAGGTCAGAAAATAACAATACCCGCCGCGAGCCTCAACACTTATCGGATCACATACATCAGTATGCATTATTTCCAATAAGTCAGTTGCTCGCTCCATTGTTCCGGAGAACAGAGTCTTATTCATCTTGCCCATGAGGCATGGTTCGCAAGCATCAAGTGATTCCAAAAGTCCATCAACATGGAGTTTCTTCATGCGCTTTACACCAATATGACCTAAACGACAGTGCCACAAATAGGTTGCACTATCATTATTAACTTTGCATCTTTTGGCTTCAATATTATGAATATGTGTATTACTACAATCGAGATTCAATAAACCATTCACCTTGGGTGTATGACCACAGAATGTTTTATTCATGTAAACAGATTAACAATTATTCTTAGACTTAAATGAATAACCGTATTGCAGTAAACATGATCCAATCATATTATGCTCAATGCAAACACCAAATAACATTTACTTTAGGTTCAACACTAATCCCGAAGGTAAAGGGAGTGTGCTATGGTGATCTTATCAACCTTGGAATCACTTCCAATGCACATCATCACCTCGCCCTTAACTAGTCTCTGTTTATTTTGCAACTTCCGTTTCGAGTTACAACTCTTAGCAACTGAACCAATATCAAATACCGAGGGGTTGCTATAAACACTAGTAAAGTACACATCAATAACATGTATATCCAATATACCTTTGTTCACTATGCCATCCTTCCTATCCGCCAATAATCTAGGGCATATCCACTGCCAGTGACCATTTCCTTTGAAGTGAAAGCACTCAGTTTCAGGCTTCGGTCTAGGATTGGACTTCTTTATGGGAGTGGCAACTTGCTTGCCATTCTTCTTGCAGTTCCCTTTCTTTCCCTTGCCCTTTTACTTGAAACTAGTGGTTTTGTCAACCATCGACATTTGATGCTTTTCTGGATTTCTACCTTCGTCGATTTCAGCATCACAAAGAGCTCGGGAATTGTTTTCGTCATCCCTTGCATATTATAGTTCATCACGAAGTTCTAGAACTTGGTGATAGTGACTAGAGAACTCTGTGAATCACTATCTTATCTGGAAGATTAACTCCCACTTGATTCTAGTGATTGTAGTACTCAGACATTCTGAGCACATGCTCACTAGCTGAGCTATTCTCCTCCATCTTGTAGGCAAAGTACTTGTCAGAGGTCTCATAGCTCTTAACACGGGCATGAGTCTGAAATACCAATTTCAGCTCTTGGAACATCTCATATGCTCCGTGGCGTTCAAAACGTTTTTGAAGTCCCTGTTCTGAGCCGTAAAGAATGGTGCACTAAACTATCAAGTAGTCATCATAACGACTTTGTCAAACGTTCATAACATCTGCATCTGCTCCTACAAAAGGTCCGTCACCTAGCGGTGCATCAAGGACATAATTCTTCTGTGCAGCAATGAGGATAATCCTCAGATCACAGAGCTAGTATGCATCATTGCTACTAACATCTTTCAACATAGTTTTCTCTAGGAACATATCATAAATAAAATGGGGAAGCTATGCGCGAGCAATTGATCTACAATATAGCTATGCAAATACTATCAGGACTAAGGTCATGATAAATTAAACTTCAATTAATCATATTACTTAGGAACTCCCACTTAGATAGACATCCCTCTAGTCATCTAAATGATCACGTGATCCAAATCAACTAAACCATGTCCGATCACCACGTGAGGTGGAGTAGTCTTCAATGGTGAACATCACTATGTTGATCATATCTACTATATGATTCATGCTCGACCTTTCGGTCTCCAGTGTTCCGAGGCCATATCTGCATATGGTAGGCTCGTCAAGTTTAACCCAAGTATTCTGCGTGTGCAAAACTGGCTTGCACCCATTGTATGTGAACGTAGAGCTTATCACAGCCGATCATCACGTGGTGTGTCGGCACGACGAACTATAGCAACGGTGCATACTCAGGGAGAACACTTATACCTTCAAATTTAGTGCTACCGTCGAACTTAAGCAAAATAAGATGCATAAAATATAAATATCATATGCAATCAAAATATGTGACATGATATGGCCATTATCATCTTGTGCCTTTGATCTCCATCTCCAGAGTATCGTCATGATCTCCATCGTCACCGGCATGACACCATGATCTCCATCATCTTGATCTCTATCAACATGTCGTCACATGGTCGTCTCGCCAACTATTGCTTTTGCAACTATTGCTATCGCATATCGATAAAGTAAAGCAATCATATGGCGCTTGCATCTTATGCAATAAAGAGAAAACCATAAGGCTTCTGCCAGTTGCGGAAAACATGATCGTCTCATACAACAATTTATATCTCTTCACGTTTTGACCGTATCACATCACAACATGCCCTGCAAAAACAAGTTAGACGTCCTCTACTTTGTTGTTGCAAGTTTTACGTGGCTGCTACGGGCTGAGCAAGAACCGTTCTTACCTACGCATCAAAAACCACAACGCGGTATAGTGATTGCTTTTTGATCTTCAGAAAGAACCCTGTTCATTGAATTTGATTCAACTAAAGTTGGAGAAACTGACACCCACCAGCTATCTGTGTGCGAAGCACGTCGGTAGAACCAGTCTCACGTAAGCGTACGCGTAATGTCGGTCTGAGCCGCTTCATCCAACAATACCGCTGAATCAGGAAACAACTAGTGGCGGCAAGCAATATGTATATACCCACACCCGCAACTCCTTTGTGTTCTACTCGTGCATATAACATCTACGCATAAACCTGGCTCGGATGCCACTGTTGGGGAACACAGTAATTTCAAAAAAAATCATACACACACGCAAGATCATGGTGATGCACAGCAACGAGAGGGGAGAGTATTGTCTGCGTACACTCGTAGACCATAAGCCGAAGCGTTACGACAACGCGGTTGATGTAGTCGTACATCTTCACGATCCGACCGATCCTAGTACCGAAAGTATGGCACCTCCGCAATCTGCACACGTTCAGCTCGGTGACGTCCCATGAACTCATGATCCAGCAGAGTGTCGAGGGAGAGCTTCGTCAGCATGATGGCGAGATGACGGTGATGATGATGCTACCGGAACAGGGCTTCACCTAAGCACCACTACAATATGACCAAGGTGGATTATGGTGGAGGGGGGCACCGCACATGGCTAAGAGATCAATGATCAACTTGTGTGTCTCTAGGGTGCCCCCTGGCCATGTATATAAAGGATGGAGGTAGGAGGAGGCCGGCCCTCATAGGGCGCGCCCAAAGTGTGGAGTCCTACTAGGACTCCCTAGTCCTAGTAGGATTCCACCTCCTACATGGAATAAGAAAAATGGAAGGGAGAAGGAGAAGGAAGGAAGGGGTGCCCCCTTTCCCTAGTCCAATTCGGACCAGTCCATGGGGAAGGGGCACGGCCACCCTTGAGGCCTTTCTCTCCTTTCCCGTATGGCCCATTAAGGCCCAATACGAATTCCCGTAACTCTCCGGTACTATGAAAAATACCCGAATCACTCGGAACCTTTCCGATGTCCAAATATAGCCTTCCAATATATCGATCTTTACGTCTTGACCATTTCGAGACTCCTCATCATGTCCCCGATCTCATCCGAGACTCCGAACAAACTTCGGTCATCAAATCACATAACTCATAATACAAATCATTAGAGAACGTTAAGCATGCAGACCCTACGGGTTCGAGAACTATGTAGACATGACCGAGACTCATCTCCGGTCAATAACCAATAGCGGAACCTAGATGCTCATATTGGCTCCTACATATTCTACAAAGATCTTTATCGGTCAAACCGCATAACAACATACGTTGTTCCCTTTATCATCGGTATATTACTTGCCCGAGATTCGATCGTCGGTATCTCAATACCTAGTTCAATCTCGTTACTGACAAGTCTCTTTACTCGTTCCGTAATGCAACATCCCGTAACTAACTCATTAGTCACATTACTTGCAAGGCTTATAGTGATGAGCATTACCGAGAGGGCCCAAAGACACCTATCCGATATACAGAGTGACAAATCGTAATCTCGATTTATGCCAACTCAACAAAAACCATCGGAGACACCTGTAGAGCATCTTTATAATCATCCAGTTACGTTGTGACATTTGATTGCACACAAGGTGTTCCTCCAGTATTCAGGAGTTGCGTAATCTCATAGTTAGAGGATCATGTATAAGTAATGAAGAAAGCAATAGCAATAAAACTGAACGATCATTATGCTAAGCTAACGGATGGGTCTTGTCCATCACATAATTCTCTAATGATGTGATCCCGTTCATCAAATGACAACACATGTCCATGGCTAGGAAACTTAACCATCTTTGATTAACGAGCTAGTCAAGTAGATGCATACTTGGGACACTCTATTTGTTTATGTATTCACACATGTACTAAGTTTCCGGTTAATACAATTCTAGCATGAATAAGAAACATTTATCATGATATAAGGAAATATAAATAACAACTTTATTATTGCCTCTAGGGCATATTTCCTTCAGTGGCCCCACTCGTCAGAGTTAACGGTCAAAGCACTGACCCGACAACATCCACCGTTTGTGACCATTTCTGAGGGTTTCAGACAAGAGAGTGGGGGAAAGTGGGCAAACATTAAGAGTGTGGGCATGGATGAGTTTGGCTAAGGAACCATGGGCACATATGTAAAAATCCCTACACATTATGGTACAATACTTTTGCCTTTTTCTCTTATTTGACAAGGTTTACATGAAGAGGGAGAATGCCGGCAGCTGGAATTCTGGACTGGAAAATGAGCAATCTGAGAGACCTATTTTGCACAACTCCATAAGTCCTGAAAATTTACAGAGAATTATTTTGGAATATATAAAAAATATTGGGTGAAGAAAGCACCTGAGAGGACCCACCAGGCAGCCACAAGGGTGGGGGCGTGCCCAACACCCCTTGGCGCGCCCCTGCCTTGTGGGACACCTGGCAGGCCCCCGATGCTCATCTTCTGCTATATGAAGGGTTTTGACCTGAAAAAAACAGGAGGAAGCTTTTGGGATGAAGCGCCGCCGTCTCGAGGTGGAACTTGGGCAGAACCAATCTAGTGCTTCGCCGGAGCTGTTCTGCTGGGGAAAACTTCCCTCCCTGAGGGGGAAATCGAAGCCATCGTCATCACCAACGATCCTCTCATCGAGAGGGGTTCAATCTCCATCAACATCTTCACCAGGACCATCTCCTCTGAAACCCTAGTTCATCTCTTGTATCCGATCTTTGTCTCAAAACCTCAGATTGGTACATGTGGTTTGCTAGTAGTGTTGGTTACTCCTTGAAGTTGATGCTAGTTGCTTTATTCAATGGAAGGTCATATGTTCATATCCTCAATGATAATTAATACTCCTTTGATTATGAATGTGAATATGCTTTGTGAGTAGTTACGTTTGTTCCTGAGGAAATGGGAGAAGTCTTGTTATAAGTAATCATGTGAATTTGGTATTCGTTCGATATTTTGATGAGATGTATTTTGTCTCTCCTCTAGTGGTGTTATGTGAATATCAACTACATGACACTTCACCATGATTTGGGCATAGGGGAAGGCATTGGGAAGTAATAAGTAGATGATGGGTTGCTAGAGTAAGATAAGCTTAAACCCTAGTTTATGCGTTGCTTTGTAAGGGGCTGATTTGGATCCACATGTTTCATGCTATGGTTAGATTTATCTTAATTCTTTTTTCATAGTTGCAGATGCTTGCGGGAGGGGTTAATCATAAGTGGGAGTCTTGTCCAAGTAAGAACAACACCCAAGCACCGGTCCACCCACATATCAAATTATCAAAGTAATGAACGTGAATCATATGAGCATGATGAAAACTAGCTTGATAGTAATTCCCATGTGTCCTCGGGAGCGCTTTGCATTATATAAGAGTTCGTCCAGGCTTGCTGAGGGAGTCCTGGATTAGGGGGTCTCCGTACAGCCGGACTATCTCCAATGGCCGGACTGTTAGACTATGAAGATATAAGATTGAAGACTTCGTCTCGTGTCCGGACAGGACTCTACTTGGCGTGGAAGGCAAGCTAGGAAATACGGATATGGATATCTCCTCCTTTGTAACCGACCTTGTGTAACCCTAACCCTCTCCGGTGTCTATATAAACCGAAGGGTTTTAGTCCGTAGGGGACAACAACCACACCATACAATCATACCATAGGCTAGCTTCTAGGGTTTAGCCTATTTGATCTCGTGGTAGATCTACTCTTGTACTACCCATATCATCAATATTAATCAAGAAGGACGTAGGGTTTTACCTCCATCAAGAGGGCCCGAACCTGGGTAAAACATTGTGTCCCCTGCCTCCTGTTACCATCCGGCCTAGACACACAGTTCGGGACCCCCTACCCAAGATCCGCCGGTTTTGACACCGACATTGGTGCTTTCATTGAGAGTTCCTCTGTGTCGTCACCTTTAGGCCCGATGGCTCCTCCAATCATCAACAACGATGTGATCCAGGGTGAGACCTTTCTCCCCGGACAGATCTTCGTGTTCGACAGCTTTGCAATGCGGGCTAATTCGCTTGGCCATCTGGAGCAGATTGAAAGCTACGCCCCTGGCCATCAGGTCAGATTTGGAAGTTTGAACTACACGGACGACATCCGCGGAGACTTGATCTTCGACGGATTCGAGCCACAACCGGGCGCGCCGCACTGTCACGATGGGTATGACCTAGCTCTGCCGCCGAACAGTACCCCAGAAGCCGCGCCCGCATCAGCTCCGACCCTTAGCTCGGAGCCAACTGCGCCAATCGAGGACGGGTGGCTAGACACCGCCTCAGGGGCTGCAGTCTCAACGGTGATCGAGCCGAACACCAGCCTAATCCTCTGCGAAGCCCGTGACTCCAAGGTGCCAGACTCTTTTCTGGACTCCGAACCGCCCGCGCCCCTACCAATCGAATCCGATTGGGTGCCGATCATGGAATTCACCGCTGCGGATATCTTTCAGCACTCGCCCTTCGACGACATTCTAAATTCACTAAGGTCTCTCTCTTTGTCAGGAGAGCCCTGGCCGGATTATGGCCAACAGGATTGGGATGCAGACGACGAAGAAATTCGACGCCCACCCACCACCCACTTCGTAGCCACTGTCGATGATCTAACCAACATGCTCGACTTCGACTCCGAAGACATCAACGGTATGGACGACGATGTTAGAGACGAACATGAACCAGCGCCTATAGGGCACTGGAAAGCCACCTCGTCATATGACATATACATGGTGGATACACCCAAAGAAGGCAATGGCGATGAGATAGCGGAGGATGACCCCTCCAAGAAGCAACCCAAGCGCCGACGTTAGCGGCGCCGCTCTAAGTCCCGCCAAAGCAAGAGTAGTGATACCGGCACAGGAGATAATAACACTCCGGATAGTGCCGAAGAAAACAACAATCCCCTCTAGCAAGATTTAGAGCAGGAGGATGGAGGAGCCAGCCCTCCCGAGAGAGCGGCAGACAGAGAGGAGGAGGATGACAATTACATGCCCCCTCCGAAGACGAGGCAAGCCTCAGCGATGATGAATTCGCCGTACCGGAGGATCCCGTCGAACAAGAGCGCTTAAAGCGCCGGCTTATGGCCACGGCAAATAGCCTGAAGAAAAAGCAGCAGCAGCTTCAAGCTGATCAAGATCTGCTAGCTGACAGATGGACTGAAGTCCTCGCGGCCAAGGAATGTAAACTCGAGCGCCCCTCCAAGAATTACCCAAAGTGCAGGTTACTACCCCGACTGGAGGAAGAAACGTATGATACGGCTGATCGGCCACCTCGTGGCCGCGATAGAGTGACATTCCAGCCAAAAACTCAGCCTCCACCCCGATGCCATTCAAATAAAAAGGCATGGGGAGATACGCAAACCTACGAGACATATTGGAGGACAAAGCAAAGCATGCAAGATCGATCTACGGATCACGAGGGAGCACCACTCTGTGAGACGATAAACGTCACGCCGGATACAGTAAAAGCAAATCCGGCCGGGCCGAACACAGCGGGCAAGACCCATTCGAGCTGCGTCGCGATATAGCCCAATACAGAGGCGCCGCACACCCCTTATGCTTCACAGACGAAGTAATGGATCATCAATTCCCAGAAGGTTTCAAACCTGTAAATATTGAATCATACGACGGCACAACAGATCCCGTAGTATGGATCGAGGATTTCCTCCTCCACATCCACATGGCCCGCGGTGATGACTTACATGCCATCAAATACCTCCCACTAAAGCTCAAAGGACCAGCGCGGCATTGGCTTAACAGCTTGCCAGTGGACTCCATTACCTATTGGGAAGATCTGGAAGCCGCATTCCTCGACAACTTTCAGGGCACTTATGTGCGACCACCAGACGCCGATGACTTGAGCCACATAATTCAGCAGCCAGAAGAGTCGGCCAGGCAATTCTGGACTCGGTTCCTTACAAAGAAAAATCAAATCGTCGACTGTCCGGATGGAGAGGCCTTAGCGGGTTTCAAACACAACATCCGAGACGAGTGGCTAGCCCAGCACCTTGGTCAGGAAAAGCCGAAATCTATGGCAGCTCTCACGACGCTCATGACCCGCTTTTGTGCGGTAGAAGACAGCTGGCTGGCTCCTAGTAATAACATATCAAAGAACCATGGTACCTCGGATACCAAGGACGGCAATAGCAGGCCACGTCGCAACAAACATAAGCGCCACATTAACATCGAAAATACCGAGGATACGGCAGTCAATGCCGGATTCAAAGGATCTAAACCCGGTCAGTGAAAAAATCCATTCAAACAAAGTACGTTGGGTCCGTCCAGCTTGGACCGTATACTCGATCGCTCCTGTCAAATACACGACACCCCAGACAAGCCAGTCAATCACACCAACATGGATTGTTGGGTGTTCAAGCAGGCCGGCAAGTTAATTGCCGAAAACAAGGACAAGGGGCCGTATAGCGATGACGAGGAGGAGCCCCGGCAGCCGCACACCGGAGGACAGAAGAGGTTTCCCCCGCAAGTGCGGACGGTGAACATGATATACGCAACCCACATCGCCAAGAGGGAGCGGAAGCGAGCGCTCAGGTACGTATATGCCTTGGAGCCAGTCGCCCCAAAGTTCAACCCTTGGTCCTCCTGTCCGATCACCTTCGATCGCAGGGACCACCCCACTAGTATCCGTCATGGCAGATTTGCCGCACTGGTCCTAGACCCAATCATTGACGGATTTCACCTCACTCGAGTCCTTATGGATGGCGGCAGCAGCCTGAACCTGCTTTATCAGGACACAATGCGCAAAATGGGTATAGACCCCTCAAGGATCAAACCCACAAAAACGACCTTTAAAGGCGTCATTCCAGGTGTGGAGGCCCATTACATAGGCTCAATTACATTGGAAGTGGTCTTTGGATCCCCGGATAACTTCTGAAGCGAAGAGTTAATCTTCGATATAGTCCCGTTCCGTAGTGGTTATCACGCACTGCTCGGGCGAACCACATTTGCTAGATTCAATGCGGTACTGCATTATGCATACCTCAAGCTCAAGATGACAGGACCTCGCGGAGTTATTACAGTCAATGGAAACACATAGCGCTCTCTCCGAACAGAGGAGCACACCGCGGCCCTCGCAGTAGAAGCGCAAAGCAGCCTCTCAAGGCAATCAACTAGTTCGGCACTTCAAAGCCCGGACACCTTCAAGCATGCTCGGAGCAATCGGTAAATAGACTGCCTGGCACGATCTGAGCTCACGCAATACGGCGGCCACCCCAATCCCAGCCCAACGGCAAAACTCGTGCCACGCGTACATAATTACACATTAAAAATACCATGGGCACAGGTGGGGAGGGGGGCACAACTGTGGAACGCTGCAAGACGCGGCTTAAACCGCACTAGGGGCTTCCCGTTTGGTTATTTTTCTCCTTTTTTTCAAGACCTTAATCTCTGGAAACACTGTCCGGTAGCACTATTGCTGAACACATGATGCAGCAACCAAGGAGGCAGACAGCTACGTCATACCACGGAATTCCCAGGTGGATTACAGTAACGAGCAAAATATTCGATTTAATATCATTCCCCAGCTTGCCCTTGGAAGGGACATAGTCCTACTCTTTACTTATCACATTATCTGTATCACTATGCTTTAACGCAATTTTTTGAATAAACAATGCATGACATTACGACTATTATTGCATTCTTGTTATATATATATCCATGTGTTCATTAATGACACCTTGCAACCGTACACTTTGGTACGCCCAATACACCAGGGGCTTACGTACCCCACAATACGGTGTGAAAAGTCCGAACACTTTCACAAGTGCGGCACCCCGAACTTATAGCATTATATGCATCAGCTCGGAATCATGTCTTTGGTCAAATGTTCGGTTTGCCCGGCTCCTATGTTTTGATACCTTATGTTCCGCTCTATCAGCTAAGGTAGCGCTAGGAGAACTACTGCAATTGTGCCCCGGTTCTGCTGGGTTTAGCACCTCAGTAGAGAAAGCTAAAACTGACTGTCATGATAAGGCGAGAGACTAGTCGCTGTTCGGTGAGGTTTTCGAGTCCCTAAAGACTTATGCCGCTTAGAGCGAGGGGCCGGCCCTTTCCGGCTTAAAGGCGTGTATCGCGCCCCAAATTCAGCCTTCCGAATACCAGGGGCTTCGCCGAAATTTAAAATTATAGAATTCTATGGCTAAGTGAGAGTGATAAAGCATTATTAGTCCGGTTGCCTTGTTCGCTGTGCTGAGCACCTCCCTCGAAGGACCCAAACATGGGAACAAGAGTGCTCAGGTTTATCCCGAACACCCCAGCACTCGTGGCATGTGGGCAGAAGCCGAGGACTAGCCATCTCTCAGATTGGATAAACAGCCAAACAGAAGGTAATATTTTAAATTCAAACAAGCGTTGCATAGCGCATATGAAACAAGTTTTCATAAATACAGGATAAAACGAGCAAGTCTTACTCAAATATTACATGTTTTGAACACTCGTCCGCTATGAGACGGGCACCCGGCAGAACACCCTCATAGTACAGCTCGGGGTGGCCGTCCTCCTTGCCCTCTGGCGGCCCCTCCTTGATCAGCTTCACAGCGTCTAGCTTGACCCACTGCAATTTCACACGGGCGAAAGCCCGACGTGCACCTTCAATGCAGACATATCGCTTGACGACCTCCAGCCGTGGGCAGGCATCCACAAGCCGCCTCACCAGGCCAAAGAAGCTGTTCGGAAGGGCGTCGCCAGGCCACAGCCGGACTATAAAGCTCTTCATGGCCCAATCGGCCGCCTTATGTAGCTCGACCATCTGCTTCAGCTGGTCGCTCATTGGCACCGGGTGTTCGGCCTCAGCATACTGAGACCAGAACAGCTTCTCCGTTGAGCTTCCATCCTCGGCCTGGTAAAATTGTGCGGCATCGGACACACTGCGGGGAAAATCTGCGAATGCTCCTGGAGAGCTCCGGATTCGGGTAAGTAGTCGGTAATTTACTTTTACATGCTTGCTTTGCATATATAAAGCCTTACCCGCCGCTATATTCTTCATTGCGTCGATCTCCTGGAGGGCCTTTTGGGCTTCGGCCTTGGCACTTTTTGCGCTCTCGAGGGCCGCGGCAAGCTCAGACTCCCGCGTCTTTGAGTCAAGCTCCAACGCCTCGTGCTTCGCCACGAGAGCCTGGAGCTCTTGCTGCACCTCGCCCACCCGAGCCTCGTGCTTCTCCCGCTCAGTGCGCTCCTTGGCCGCTTTATCTTCGGCCTTGGTTAGCGCTTGCTTCAGGGTCGCCACCTCGGTCGTGGCCCCTGGCAAATATACGATGATCCTGTCATTTTGCAATCGCGTCTTATTTTATATATACATATCTATAGACAGGGTATTACTTACCCTTGTTCTCCTCGAGCTGCCTCTTGGCAAGGCTGAGCTCTCTCCTGGACCCCTCGAGGTCCTGCTTCAGTACGGCGACCTCCGCAGTCAGTGCGGCAGACGCCAGGAGCGAAGCCTGCATATGCATATTGACATACTTATATTAATCTCCTGCGATATTATTTGATCCTCTGTTCGGCTTTTCTTTGTGAACACCGAACAAAGCATTAGGGGCTACTGTCTATGCGGTAATATTTCTACTACATTTTAAAACACTTACCCTCAAAGCCTGTTAGAAGGCTGGCACAGGCTTCAGTCAACCCGCTCTTGGCGGACTGAACCTTCTGGACCACCGGACTCATAACAGTACGGTGCTCCTCGTCGATGGAAGTGCTGCGAAGCGCTTCCAACAGATTGTCCGGCGCCTCTGGATGGACAGAGGTCACCGGCACAGGCGTCTTGCCCCTCTTAGAAGGACGCCGCCTGTCCAAGCCTGGAACCGCTGGAGGTTCCGATGCGGTGTTCGGCTGAGGGCCGAACTCGGAGCTCTCAGGGGCCCCATCCCCTCGGCTCCCGGAGTCCGGAAGGTCGCCTTGAGGTACCTCCGGGACTGTCTCCCCTCGGTCCGGTGCCTCTTGAGAGAGCACCTCGGTGTCGTCGGTAGGATGAGGGGAGGTGGTGGTTGGGACTGGATCGCTATCCATGTCCGACGAGCCCAGGGAGCCGTCCGATGATACATCGATGCTGGCTCGTGGCGGCCTGCATAATCATGTTCGGCGTTAGGGAAAGCAGTGCGACAAAGGAATGCTACGAGTTACTCTGGTATCTGAATACTTACGATCTCCCCAGGGGCTTGGCCCTGGGAAACCACTCGTCTTCGTCTTCATCGGCGGTGGTGGAGCTGTCCGAAAGGAGAGTCCTTCCCTTCTTGGACCCTTCGGCCCCCCCAGTCGGGACGGCCTTCCTTTTCTTGTCTCCCCCGCCTGGAGGGGGAGCATCTTCTTCTTCCTCCTCGTCTTCGGGGGAGGAGTGTGCCACAGAGTTATCGGATGATGAGTCCGATAACACCTGGCGCCGGGAACTCTTTCGGGTTCCCTTGGCCTTCTTGGTCTTCTCCGGCACCTTGTACGGAGCTGGAGTCAGCATCTCCGTCAGGAGAGCGCCCGCAGTGTCTTCGGGCAATGGGGCCGGATAGTTAATCTGCCCCGACGTCTCCACCCAGTCCTGTCAAAGGCATGGAGATTAGACCCCGCACATGATTAAGCTAGGGGAAATAAATGTCCTACGGGACATATTGAACTCACCGAACGCGCTAGGCGCTTTGGGCTTAGTCCGCGGTCCTCGGCGAGAGAAGGAGGGACCTCGGCGCCCTTGAACAGCACCTTCTAGACATCCTTGTGCGTCGTATCAAAGAGCTCGCTCAGAGTCTGGTGCCGGGCCGGGTCGAACTCCCACAAGTTAAAATCCCGATGTTGACACAGGAGGATCCGGCGGATGAGCATAACCTGGACTATGTTGACAAGCTTGAGCTTCTTGCTTGCCATACTCCGGATACATTTCTGGAGTCCATTCAGCTCCACCGATGAACCCCACGACAAGCTCTTCTCTTTCCGGGAAGTGAGCCGTGTAGGGAATCCGGATCGAAACTCGGGGGCTGCCGCCCATTTGGCATCGCACGGCTCGGTGATGTAGAACCACGCCAATTGCCATCCCTTTATTGTCTCCACGAAGGAGCCTTCAAGACATATAACGTTGGGCACCTTGCCCACCATGGCTCCGCCGCATTCTGCTTGTTGGCCTCGTACCACCTTCGGCTTGATATTGAAGGTCTTTAACCACAGGCCAAAGTGGGGCCGGATGCGGAGGAAAGCCTCACACACGACAATGAACGCCGAAATGTTGAGGACGAAGTTCGGGGCCAGATCATGAAAGTCCAGCCCGTAGTAGAACATGAGACCATGGACGAATGGATGGAGGGGAAACCCTAGTCCGCGGAGGAAGTGGTGGAGGAAGACTACCCTCTTGTGAGGTTCCGGGGTAGGGACGATCTGCCCCACAGCAGGCAGCCGATGCGCGATATTGGCGTCTAAGTATCCAGCTCCGCGTAGCTTCTTGATGTCTCCCTCCGTGATGGAGGAGACCATCCACCTGTCTCCCATTACGGACATGGTTGGACAAGGTTGAGGTGGGAAGTGCGGACTTGGGCGCTAGAGCTCGAGTGTGCGAAAACGGATAAGCAAAGGAGGAAGAAGGCGTGGATGAAAAGGTAAATCCTTATCCCTTTATATGGGTGGACGAAACTAAGCGTCCCCACTAGCCTAGTGAAAGATCGTGGATGTCGCCTAGAGGGGGGGGGTGAATAGGCGCTTTAAAATAATTACGGTTTAGGCTTGAACAAATGCGGAATAAACCTAGTGGTTAATTTGCCAAGCACAAAACCTAAAACAACTAGGCTCACCTATGTGCACCAACAACTTATGCTAAGCAAGGTAAACTACTAGGTGATAGCAAGATATATGATAAGAAACAATATGGCTATCACAAAGTAAAGTGCATAAGTAAAGAGGTCGGGTAAGAGATAACTAAGGCACGCGGAGACGATGATGTATCCCGAAGTTCACACCCTTGTAGATCCTAATCTCCGTTTGGAGCGGTGTGGAGGCACAATGCTCCCCAAGAAGCCACTAGGGCCACCGTAATCTCCTCACGCCCTCACACAATGCAAGATGTCGTGATTCCACTAAGGGACCCTTGAGGGCGGTCACCGAACCCGTACAAATGGCAACCCTTGGGGGCGGTCACCGAACCCGTACACTTTGGCAACCCTTGGGGGCGGTCACCGGTACCCGTCAAATTCCTCGGGGCGATCACCACAACCTAATTGGAGACCCCGACGCTTGCGCGGAGCTTTACACCACAATGATTGAGCTCCGAACACCACCAACCGTCTAGGGCGCCCAAGCACCCAAGAGGAACAAGCTCAAGGGTACCAAGCACCCAAGAGTAATAAGCTTCTCAACTTGTAACTTCCACGTATCACATGGAGAACTCAAACCGATGCACCAAATGCAATGGCCAGGGCACACGGAGTGCCCACGTCCTTCTCTCTCAAATCCCACCGAAGCAACTAATGCTAGGGAGGAAAATGAGAGGAAGAACAAGAAGGAGAACACCAAGAACTCCAAGATCTAGATCCAAGGGGTTCCCCTCACAAAGAGGAGAAAGTTATTGGTGGAAATATGGATCTAGATCTCCTCTCTCTTTTCCCTCAAAAACTAGCAAAAATCCATGGAGGGATTGAGAGTTAGCAAGCTCAAAGAAGGTCAACAATGGGGGAAAAACGAGCTTAAGAGATTGGGTTCATTGGGGAAGAAGACCCCCTTTTATAGGTGGGGAAAAATCCAACCGTTATGCTCACAGCCTGCATAGAGCGGTACTGCCGCTCCAAGGAGCGGTACTACCGCTAGGGCGGAAGTACCCCTTTGAAAAACAATAGTGAGGAGGAAAAAGGCCAGTAGAACCGCCAGAGCGGTACTACATCTCGTCCTCATGGTACTACCACTCGACCTCACGGTACTACCGCAAATGGTAGCGGTACTACTGCTTGCGAGCGGTACAAAAACATACTTCCATGCCTACTTCCGCTGAGTAAAACACGAGATTTTGGTCCGGAGCGGTACTACCGCTTAGGAGCCGTGGTAGTACTACTCTGGAGCGGTACTACAGCTTAGGAGCCGTGGTAGTACTGCTCTGGAGCGGCAGTAAAAAATTACATCCGCTCTAGCCACGGTAGTACCGCTGCAACCTTTACAAAAACAGCCATAACTTCTGCAAACGGACTCCGAATTCAACGAAACCAAGTTTGTTGGAAAGCTAACGATGTGGGCTAACACAATATTGATAGAAATATCAATAAGAAGCAAATGAGAAAAGGCCCATAAGAAAATGGTGAGAACCCTTCCTCGGAAGGACCGATAAAACCTCCAACACCGAAAACATCATAGAAGATGCATGCGAACTCCGTTTTCGATGAACTCAAGCTTGTCATCAAGATGACCATAAGCTCTAAGACTCACAAAGAGAACCAAACAAGAACCAAGAAAGATGATGAAAGGATGCAATGGTTTGGGCTCTCTACGAATGATATGATCAAGCTACTCATCGAGAGCCCCCCTTGATAGTACGACAATCGATCCTATTACCCGGTCTCCCAACTACCATCATGAGACTGGTAAAATAGAAAACCTATCAAGGGCAAGCCTTGCACATGGTCCACTTGAGCTAGATGATGACGATCTTGACTCCCTCAAGTTGGACCACCTTTCTTGATTGTGTTGGATCGATGAAGACTAGTTGATTGCTCCCCCATACTCCACTATGGGTGAGCCACTCTTCCGCACATCTTCACAAGTCCATTGTCACCATAATGGACGGCAAGCTTCAAGCATTTGATCTCTTCGTTATGCTTCACTTGAATTTGCACGCCACAACCTAACCCCACAGAGAACTCTCACGAAGACCATGGGTTAGTACACAAAGCATAATGGACAATGCTTACCATAACATGGGATCACATGATCCGTCTGTACATCATGTACGCTTTATGTGTTGATCAACTTGAGTCACTCTTGACTTAGTCTTGATCAACCTTGATTCTTTCCAACTCTCTTCATTTGGATGATATCTTGAAGGTAAACATGAATGATCAAACAATCTTCTTCTTCAAGACATGCTTGCAATAAGCTAAACTCTCAAGTGACCAATCTTTGGATAATTCCTTGAATAGCACCTTGGTCGACACAAACTCTCCTTGAAACCAACACATGTACTCCAAGAAAAGCCTATGGACAAAACCTTCAAATATAACTCAAGACAACCATTAGTCCATAGAGATTGTCATCAATTATCAAAACCAAACATGGGGGTACTGCATGTTCTTTCAATCTCCCCCATTTTGGTAATTGATGACAATCACTTTCATGAGAGTTTATACAAGGAATTATGCATCACCAAGCCATGCAACAACCAATAATGCATGTGTATGAGATGCAAATGCTTAGGAACAAAACCAAAGCAAGGAGAAAACTCTGAAGACTTCTCCACAAAACTCTCTGAAACTTCTCCCCCATTGGCATCGATTTCCAAAATGGGCGAAAAGCATAGAAGGCCAATATTAATTGTGTTCCTCCATAAATTGTGTATTTCTCAACAAGAGAGTGAAATGCAATACACATATCCAACGGTAATACTTGGAGGAAGACCAACTATATTGAGGCACCAAGATTGCTAAAGGAATGATATGCCACAAGGACATAACAAAGAGAGACACAAGGAATCAAGCAATCAAAAGGTACCAATTGAAGCAAGCAATCAACGGATATCAATTGAACCAACTAGACCAAAGATCCTACGAGCTACATGAATAAAGGATATTATGATATGAGCAGAGGAGTGTTCTAAAGAAACTAGAGAATCTCCCCATGATTTGTGCACACATAAGAATTTTTGTATTTGGATAAAAAGTGCAAAAAATAGGATCATAGCTCCCCCAAAATCAATAGAAACTTACAACAAGTGCAAGTGAGCATATAGGAAACTAAGCCTAGTACATGTAACAAACACATGGTTGAGCAATAAGTGAAAGAGGCAACTTAAGAATGGGCTTAACCAAAATGATGTGTGTGAGTCAAGGCAATGCACTTGAGAAGACTAATGTACGGATGAGCATTAAGCATCAATAAAGTCTTGAAGAATGAGGCAACACGGTGCAAGGCCTATCATTCCCACACACAACAAGTAAATGGGTTCACAAGCTTACTAATAAGCATATAAAGAACCTATGCTTGTGACAACCGTGGTGAAGATAGAAGATGAAAGCCTCATCAAGACGAGGGATACCAATTAAGATGGCAAAAGCCTCATAAAGATAAGCATGACGAAAATAATCTTCACCACACAAGAGTGCATCAAGATGCAACGAGATAAGACACGCACTCAAGGCAAAAGCTTTCACGGAGTCACCAAAGAAATAACATAAGAAAGACAAGGTGGACGTGAAAGAAAGGATATCAACTAGATATGCAACTTCTCTCAAGTGTATAAGATTCTAGGTAGACGAAATCATGATGATATATATCTATGAAGAAAGATATACACATGAAATAGTTACAAAATGAAAGAACAAGATATCCACAAGGAAATCATAACTATACCAATAAGATATTTGATTGAAAGCATAGCACATGGCTAGATATGGTCTTATTGTATATAAATGAATTCCTACTACACAACCATCAAAGACATCACAACTAGTAATATGAGATAATTGTTGAGATGCTTTGAGAAAGGAAACAAGTATCACAACATGGAATGAATATCGTGCTAAGATGCAACCTACACAAGGTTGAAAGCAAGGAAGAATGCATGAAGAGATGCTTGTTAATGAGATATCATTGGAAGGATGTAGTAGATACCAATTAAGGGTAGATAGTAGTTCATTGATCATCCTAGCTTGAATCCAATAAGTACATGGTGACACCACCTTCCTTGTGAGTGAGCCGAGCGTCCAATGCATCTCCAATTGTTCTTAGAACAACAACACAAACAAAATGGTACCCAAACTCATTGGGACCAAAGAGTTAGAGAACCAACAATACATAGGACAAACTCCACATAAATATGTGCACATAGATATGAAAATTAATTACATGCACATCTCATCCAATTTGAGACTTGGTGGAGTTTCCCCTATATATTGGGTCAAAGAAGGAAAGCATGCCAAAGAAACTACATGAAGTTAATATGCATGCTCAAGACTTTCAAGAACCGATACCAAAAGAAAAAGAAATGCCAAGTGAAGAAAGGATACCAAATGAATAAATAATCACTTGGAGGATATCATTAAATGATACATCAAGGAATGAGATATCCATTGATACATAAAAAGAAAGATGTCAAACTCCCAAAAGAGAGAATGGTTCCAAACAAACCACGTGCTCTACAAAGTTTCATGATGGCACAAAGTACCAAAAGAAACAATTTGCATTCCACCAACACACACTTGAAAAGGATCACAAGGTGAGTGTTCTAAAAAAATAGGATAGCTCCCCCAAGCTTTGTGCATTATGGAGAATTTGCATTTGAATAAAAAAAGTACAAGATGGGATCACCACTTTCACTATATCTATACAAACAATAGACAAGGTCAAGGAAATAACAAGATCCACAAGTGGTATGGAATATAATGGGAGTTGACACAATCCTAGGCAAGAGATAAGGCAAATAAAAGCAAAGGCTAATGTAAAGATGATTAATAATTTCTACCACACAAGTGAGTACCAATTGTTAAAAGACAATAAGTTTTTGGAAATAATTCCCGGTGGTAGATTGCAAGGATATCCAACATCATCTTCACACCAAACACAAGCAAATAGCAACGTGTAGAGCTAACATGCCACCTAGGAACAAGATAATTTACAATATCAACACTAGGTGACAATATCTTAAATGTACACATTTTCTACGCTAGTAATATACACATAGCATATTACTCCCCCATAATGTGATACCAATTAAGTATAAACAACAGGCAAATAAAAGGATCCAACAAGAGATAATTAATGGACTATTTAGAATTTGAATTTCTCATGAGAAGACATACCACATAGTGACTAGATAATCTTGAAATATCAATAATAGATGGTATTACTCATGTACACACATTTATAGGATTGTGAGGTGCACAAAGCACATCACTCCCCCATAATGGGATATTCCATTAATCTCTCACAAGAGCCAACTAGAAATAAACAAGATGCAAAAAGGCTCAACACACAACACACACGTACATGATGTGCAAACCAACATGCACATACTTGATTTCTCAAGATAAGCAAATTGGAAGCACAACATATACAAGCACATGCAAGGTACAAAACCACAACATGCTAAGGGGCAAGTAACTTTCAAGTAAACAATTTAAGCATGAGTTACCGCAAGGAGGAACATTGGATATAAGATAGAAACTTGATAACCCGAATGACTTGGCTTGAGACAATAAGAATGATGAAGTCCCCTTAATTCTTCATAATGTAGCCAAGTTTCCGAAGACCTCCAACAACACCTATTGATCAAGTATGAGCTAATTGGTCCCCAACCAAGTTGGGTCCTAAGAGGTTAGTCATAATAGGCTTGGCTACCCAAATGGTTCTTTTCTTGACACCACTTTGAGCACCAACAAATTTGGCAAACACATTGCCAACCTTATCCTTCCCAAGAGAATAGATATCATCAATTAGAATAGGGTTGGATAAGGTACCATTTGTGCATGAAGAAGCGACGTGACTTTTTTCACGACATAGGTAGCAACGTCTACTCTTTATTTTCTTCTCACTTGATTTCTCAACTTGAGAAGCATTAGCTTGAATTTTCTTGGGAAGATGCCTTTCTTCAACTTGAGGTTGAGAATGAGAGTGAACTTGTGGCCGCTTCCCTTGTTGCTTGTCACTAATGGGCTTCTTCTTCAATGGGCAAGATCTAACATGATGCCCTTCTACTTTGCACTTGAAGCAAACAATCTTGGCCGAATTCTTGACTTGTTCATGGCCCTTATTTTTGTTCACTTTGGACTTCTTCTTATTGTTGGAGTTGAATCCAAGTCCACCTTTGTCATTGGGTGATTTTTGCACACTCAAGATATTGTTGAGTGTGAATTTCCCTTCATGACTCTTTTCCAAGTCTTTCTTCAAAGAAGTGACTTGGGCCTTGAGCTCTTTGATTTCCTCTGCATGGTTAGTCTCAAACAAGTACTAGAGGAAGTATAAGCTTCACCGTTAGAGAAACAAGGCAAGGAAAGCAATTCATCACAAGATGTACCAATGTTATGCATGGATGAATCGTGAGGACTAGCACAAGGCAATATAGCATTTTGACCAAAAGTAGTGCTAGTATCCACATGAGGCTCACTAGATGTTACCTTAGCAAGCATGGCCTCATGAGCTATCTTTAGCACATTATGGGATACTAGAAGATCATCATGAGAGCTTGTGAGCTTTACATGATTTTCTTCCAACATCCAATAATTGCTAGATAGCATCTCAAGTTGAGCCCTTATCTCAACATTCTCCTTTAATATGGATGCTTCACAAGAGATAGAGTTAGTAGCACAAGCATCATCATTAGCAATAAGAGGAGAAGACAACTTGGCAAGCTCTTTTGAATATGAAGCTTTAAGTTGAGCATGAGACTCGGTGAGTTTGATGAGCTCACCCTTAATGACCCTTGAGCCATTTTCGAGGTGCTCAAAGTCCTCAAGGAGTTTAGCATGCGCAACTTCAAGCTCCTCATTTTTAGTTTCAAAATCCCTGGCCACCTCAAGAGCTCTATCACGAGATTCCCTCACTCTAGATAATTCTAGAGCAAAAGTCTCCTTAAGAGATTCCTTGGTGGTTTGTTCAAGTTCAAGAGGTTGAGAGAGGTCCGCAATCTCATTAGCACAATCATGCTCATGACCTTCCATTTTATCAATGGTGACCTCATGCTCCTCAAGATGAGATTCTAACTCATAAATATAATTCTTGCCCTCAATGGCAATGGACATGATTTCCATGAAGTTGGAACGAGCAATTTTATTTTTATGAAGAGATTTAAAAACCATTTCCCCCTTAATTTTTAAGGAGGAAACATTATCATTCTCTTCATCATTATCCTCATCATTATTAGCATCAACATCATCATCAAGAGACATATTAGGTTTCAAAGTAGGAGATACCTTTAAAGCCTTAGCCATAAGGCAAAAAGCAATAGATGATGATGTAGGATCCCTTGAAGCACCATTTAAAACCACATCTTGTTCCATGGAGTGTTGGGTTTCCTCTACATTGTTAGCACCACAACTCGAGGAAATACAAGCATTTTTATCATGGCAACTAGATATAGCAAACATATCATCATGAGATTTAGTCAAGCAATTTCTACATGATATGCAGGGGACTATCAACACAAGCATGTGAAACATTTGGAGTGCTCGAAGTGTTAAAGCCCAAAGAAGGAGCATTGCAATACGATAGTGATGAAGGATCATCCACAATAAGCATACTATCATCATTGCAATGACCAACACTACTCACCATATCATTACCTTGTGGCAAACCACATGTAGGTGAAGTAGAAGAAGTTGAGAAGACTATACTGCCGGATGTGGAGGGAGAACAATCATCCCCACAAAACTTGGACACGCCATATTTATCTTGAAGCTTTGTCCACAACTCATGAGCATCCCAAAATGGCATGAGTTGAAATATAACTACATTGCTCAAAGCATCGAAAAGCACATTAGAAGCTTGAGCATTGAGATAAGAGTTTTTCTCATTCTCTAAAGATAATCTTTGGGGATCCTTTGGAGGAGAAAAACCCATATCTACAATTTGCTCTAAATTTGGGTCCATGATCCTAAAGAGATTAAGCATGCGAATTACCCAAACATCAAAATTTGTGCCATCGAAAGTAAGAGTGTCAGAGAATCCTAAACCCCTAGTTGACATCCTTACTCTCTAGGCGGTTAAGCCCAATAAAGAGAGACGAGGCTATGATACC
Source organism: Triticum dicoccoides (assembly GCF_002162155.2). Classification (NCBI taxonomy): domain Eukaryota; kingdom Viridiplantae; phylum Streptophyta; class Magnoliopsida; order Poales; family Poaceae; genus Triticum; species Triticum dicoccoides. The sequence continues at coordinate 56,224,688 of NC_041386.1, read as the reverse complement.
AATTGAAAGATCGTGGATGTCGCCTAGAGGGGGGTGAATAGGAGCTTTAAAATAATTACGGTTTAGGCTTGAATAAATGGGGAATAAACCTAGCGGTTAATTTGCCAAGCACAAAACCTAAAACAACTAGGCTCACCTATGTGCACCAACAACTTATGCTAAGCAAGATAAACTACTAGGTGATAGAAAGATATATGATAAGAAACAATATGGCTATCACAAAGTAAAGTGCATAAGTAAAGAGCTCGGGTAAGAGATAACCGAGGCACGCGGAGACGATGATGTATCCCGAAGTTCACACCCTTGCGGATCCTAATCTCTGTTTGGAGCGGTGTGGAGGCACAATGCTCCCCAAGAAGCCACTAGGGCCACCATAATCTCCTCACGCCCTCGTACAATGCAAGATGTCGTGATTCCACTAAGGGACCCTTGAGGGCGGTCACCGAACCCATAAAATGGCAACCCTCGGGGGCGGTCACCGAACCCGTACACTTTTGCAACCCTTGGGGGCGGTCACCGGTACCCGTCAAATTGCTTGGGGCAATCTCCACAACCTAATTGGAGACCCTGACGCTTGCGCGGAGCTTTACACCACAATGATTGAGCTCCGAACACCACCAACTGTCTAGGGCGCCCAAGCACCCAAGAGGAACAAGCTCAAGGGTACCAAGCACCCAAGAGTAATAAGCTTCTCAACTTGTAACTTCCACGTATCACATGGAGAACTCAAACCGATGCACCAAATGCAATGGCAAGGGCACACGGAGTGCGCACGTCTTTCTCTCTCAAATCCCACCGAAGCAACTAATGCTAGGGAGGAAAATGAGAGGAAGAACAAGAAGGAGAACACCAAGAACTCCAAGATCTAGATCCAAGGGGTTCCCCTCACAAAGAGGAGAAAGTTATTGGTGGAAATGTGGATCTAGATCTCCTCTCTCTTTTCCCTCAAAAACTAGCAAAAATCCATGGAGGGATTGAGAGTTAGCAAGCTCAAAGAAGGTCAACAATGGGGGCAAAAAGGAGCTCAAGAGATTGGGTTCATTGGGGAAGAAGACCCTCTTTTATAGGTCAGGAAAAATCCAACCGTTATGCTCACAGCCCGCATAGAGCGGTACTACCGCTCCAAGGAGCGGTACTACCACTAGGGCAGAAGTACCCCTTTGAAAAACAACAGCGAGGAGGCAAAAGGCCAGTAGAACCACCGGAGCGGTACTACCGCTCGTCCTCACGGTACTACCGCAAATGGTAGCGGTACTACTGCTTGCGAGCGGTACAAAAAAATACTTCCGTGCCTACTTCCGCTGAGCAAAACACGAGATTTTGGTCCGGAGCGGTACTACCACTTAGGAGCCGCGGTAGTACTGCTCTGGAGCGGTACTACAGCTCAGGAGCCGCGGTAGTACTGCTCTGGAGCGGCAGTAAAAAATTACATCCGCTCTAGCCACGGTAGTACCGCTGCAGCCTTTACAAAAACAGCCATATCTTCTGCAAACGGACTCCGAATTCAACGAAACCAAGTTTGTTGGAAAGCTAGCGACATGGAATAACACAATATTGATAGAAATATCAATAATATGCAAACGAGAAAAGGCCCATAAGAAAACGGTGAGAACCCTTCCTCGGAAAGACCGGTAAAACCTCCAACACCGAAAACATCATAGAAGATGCATGCGAACTCTGTTTTCGATGAACTCAAGCTTGTCATCAAGATGACCGTAAGCTCTAAGACTCACAATGAGAACCAAACAAGAACCAAGAAAGATGATGCAAGTATGCAATGGTTTGAGCTCTCTATGAATGATATGATCAAGCTACTCATCGAGAGCCCCCCTTGATAGTACGGCAATCGATCCTATTACCCGGTCTCCCAACTACCATCATGAGACCGGTAAAATGGAAAACCTATCAAGGGCAAACCTTTGCCTTGCACATGGTCCACTTGAGCTAGATGATGACGATCTTGACTCCCTCAAGTTGGACCACCTTTCTTGATTGTGTTGGCTCGATGAAGACTAGTTGATTGCTCCCCCATACTCCACTATGGGTGAGCCACACTTCCGCACATCATCACAAGTCCATTGTCACCACAATGGACGCAAAGCTTCAAGCATTTGATCTCTTCATGATGCTTCACTTGAATTTACACACCGCAACCTAACCCCACAGAGAACTCTCACGAAGACCATGGGTTAGTACACAAAGCGTAATGGACAATGCTTACCATACCATGGGATCACTTGATCCGTCTGTACATCATGTATGCTTTATGTGTTGATCAACTTGATTCACTCTTGACTTGGTCTTCAATAACCTTGATTCTTTCCAACTCTCTTCATTTGGATGATATCTTGAAGGTAAACATGAATGATCAAACAATCTTCTTCTTCAAGACATGCTTGCAATAAGCTCAACTCTCAAATGACCAATCTTTGGATAATTCCTTGAATAGCACCTTGGTCGACAAACTCTCCTTGAAACCAACACATGTACTCCAAGAAAAGCCTATGGACAAACCCTTCAAATATAACTCAAGGCAACCATTAGTCCATAGAGATTGTCATCAATTATCAAAACCAAACATGGGGGCACCGCATGTTCTTTCACCTGGTAAAACTCGCTTATCCCCCAAGTGCCGTAATCGATGGCGCGGTTGGGTTACCCACGCCCGTATTGATGAGGATCCCGTAATAATGGGACACGGTCTCTGCTTTGACAAAGACGTGTCGAAAAACTGCCTCGCGTTATGCGCAGGTCTAGTTAAAGGAAACGGTTCAAATAATCACCGGGCCATAACATAACGTCATACTGTCAAAACAAGTCAGCAAATTAGACTTGCGAAAATATTATTCTCTCTACGGTGGTATGTGGAACTTATTTTGCAGGGTCGGACACTATCCTCGTATTCAAATTCTTCTGTGATGTATTCGAAGAAGGAACCCGCCTTGCAATGCCAAAGACAATACTGCGCGCCGGACTCATCGTCATTGAAGCCTGGTTCAGGGGCTACTGAGGGAGTCTTGGATTAGGGGGTCTCTGGACAGCCAAACTATCTCCATTGGCCGGACTGTCAGACTATGAAGATATAAGATTGAAGACTTCGTCTCGTGTCCGGACAGGACTCTACTTGGCGTGGAAGGCAAGCTAGGCAATACGGATATGGATATCTCCTCCTTTGTAACCGACCTTGTGTAACCCTAACCCTCTTCGGTGTCTATATAAACCGAAGGGTTTTAGTCCGTAGGGGACAACAACCACAACATACAATCATACCATAGGCTAGCTTCTAGGGTTTAGCCTATCTGATCTCGTGGTAGATCTACTCTTGTACTACCCATATCATCAATATTAATCAAGCAGGACGTAGGGTTTTACCTCCATCAAGAGGGCCCAAACCTGGGTAAAATTTGTGTCCCCTGCCTCCTGTTACCATCCGGCCTAGACGCATAGTTCGGGACCCCCTACCCGAGATCCGCCGGTTTTGACACCGACACTTGCCCTTTGCTAAAAAAAAGGATTGGGCCATCTTTCTGCACCTTAGTTACTTTTTGTACTTGTTACCCGTTGAGGGAGTCCTACATTAGGGGGTCCTCGGGTGTCCAGATTGTGCAGAAGACTATCCCCCATGTTCAGATAGGACTCCCATATGCGTGGATGGCAAATTTGATGTCCAGGTGTATTATTTCTTTACTTTTGCAAATCGACTCTGTACAACCCTAGGCCCCTCTGGTGTGTATATAAATTGGAGGGGTTAGTCCATCGAGACTATCAGAATACTCATAGGCTAGACAACTAGGGTTTAGCCATTACGGTCTCTAGGTAGATCAACTCTTGTAAGCCTTATACACATCCAATATAATCAAGCAGGACGTAGGGTTTTACCTCCTTTAAGAGGGCCCGGACCTGGGTAAACATTGCGTCCCTTGTTACCATCGGTCCTTAGATACACAGCTTGGGACCCCCAACCCGAGATCTGCCGGTTTTGACACCGACATTGGTGCTTTCGTTGGCAGTTCTGTTGTGTTGTCGACAGAAGGATCGATGGCTCGCCTTGTCATCAACGACGACGCTTCTTCCTGGGAGACCTTTCTCCCTAGTCAACTCTTTGTGTTTGGTAGCTTCGTACTACGTGCCAATTCGACCGATCACCTTGAGCAGGTCAACAGCTATGCCCCTGGTGACCAGATCAGGTTTGGAAGTTCGAACTACATCGACGATATCCGAGGAGATTTGATCTTCGAGGGGTTCACGGCCTCGTCCGCTGCTCCCCACCCATACGAAGAAGGCCCTTCAGATCCATCATTAAATCCCATTCAAAGGTCGACTCTCATGCCCGCACTAGCCTTAGATCCGGGGCGGACCACTCTGTCCGAAGACGGGAGGGCGAACCCCATCGGACCCTCTCCCATCAAGGAGCTTCCAGCCAAAGACCCTGATGCGATCATGCCGTCGGCGGACCTGAACTCAAATGGGGCTCTCCCCATCATTGGGAAGCCGGATTCGCCTCTAGACGTCAACTCCGATATCTTGAGGTCTACTTCCATCAGGCTTGGTCCAATGGTTATTACTGAACCTAGCCCCACAGATCCTCAGACGCCTGTCCAGCTTTCGCTCTTAAAAGAAACACTGGACCTAATGCGATCTCTCGCCATCACGGAAGTATCACCATCAAACTACGCCCAACTTGAACTGGGGGCCGAGAGCAGGGAATTTTACGTCCCACCCACCACCCACTTAATAGCCACTATCGAGGACCTAACCGACATGCTAGACTATGCCTCTAAAGACATCGATGGCATGGACGACGATGCCGGAGCTGAGCCAGGTTAAAACCCACCTATCACTGGGCGTTGGACGGCCAATTCTACTTATGATGTATACATGGTGGACATGCCTGAGAAGAAGGACGACGATGGCACTCAAGACCCAGATGAGGATAAGTCCATCGATGAACCACCAAAATACCGACGTTAGCGGCGCCGCTCTTGATCGCGTCCAGCGAGGGAAAGCAATACTGGCACCGGAGATAATGACACTCTGGACAACGCCAAAGACTCTGACCACCCCGTTGAGCCTGAGTTCGAGCAGGATGAGAGAGAAGAGGGTCAGGTCAACCCCGACGAGCTCACCGATCACGGGGATTCGGAAGATAGTAACTACTTAAATGTCTCCAAACAGGATGTTAGTCTCCGTAATGATGGTTTCATCGTCCCAGAGGAACCCCTTGAACAAGAACGCTTCAAGCAACGGCTCATCTCTACTGCACGGAGCCTGAAAAAGAAACAACAGCAGTTACAAGCTGAACAGGATACGCTCAATGACAGATGGACCAAGGTCCTGGCTGCCGAAGAGGGATACGGCCTTGAGCGCCAAACTAAAAGTTATCCCAAGCGCAAGCTACTGCCACAATTCGACGAGGATGCCTTTGAGCCCATACCATCAAAATACAATCATGCTGACCAACCAGACCGACCATGACATGGACGGGACAAAGCGGCCGATCACGCCGAATACCAGCCCTTACCCCCTCGCCATATAGGCAAGGATACAACGGCTCCAGGCTACATGTACGACCTACATTAGGAACTGACCAATAGAGCCGACTAGACAAGATCAATCTATGGATCAAGAGGACATGCTCCAGCATGAAACAATGCCTATCAAGTCTGGCACGACAAACATAACCAAGTCCGGGGTCAGCCCCGGACTCAGGTGTCATCCGAACTCCGTTGCGATGTTGCTTTGTACAGAGGTGCCGCGCACCCCATGTGCTTTACCGATGAGGTAATGCAGCACCAGTTTTTGGAAGGGTTTAAACCCGTAAACATCGAGCCATACGACGGAACGACAGATCCCGCTCTATGGATTGAAGATTTCCTTCTCCACATTCACATGGTTCATGGAGATGATCTCCATGCCATTACATACCTCCCTCTAAAGCTAAAAGGAACATCATGGCACTAGTTGAATAGCCTCCTAGAGAACTCCATTGGCAGCTGGGAGGACTTAGAGGACGCTTTTCGGGACAACTTTCAGGGCACTTATGTCCGGCCATCGAACGCTGATGACCTAAGTCACATAGTCCAACAACCCGGTGAGTGAGCCCGCAAACTTTGGACTCAGTTCTTAATTAAATAGAACCAAATCATCGACTGTCTAGACGCCGAAGCCTTAGTGGCATTTAAACACAGCGTCCGCGATGAATGGCTCGCCCGGCACCTCGGTTAGGAAAAGCCAAAGACAGTGGCAGCTCTTACCGCACTTATGACCCTCTTCTGTGCGGGCGAAGATAGCTGGTTAGCTCGTAGAAGAAAAAGTACCAGCGACCCCGGTACCTCCGAGGCCAGGGATGGCAATGGAAGGCCACTATGCAGCAAAAACAAGCGTCGGAACAACAACGAAGAAACAGATGATATGTCAGTAAATGCTGGATTCAGTGGATCTAAACCCGGTCAGCGGAAGAAGCCATTCAAGGGAAATAGGGACGGTCCATAAAATTTAGACAAAATATTGTATAGGCCTGGCCAGATCCATGGCGCCCTTGACAAGCCTGCCAACCACACCAACATAAACTGTTGGGTTTTTAAACATTTTGGTAAATTAAACACCGAACATAAAGGGAAGGGACCTCAAAGCGAGGACGATGATGATCCTCGCCCTCCAAACACTAGGGGAGAAAATAAGTTTGCCCCGAGGTGAAAATGGTGAACATGATATATGTCACCCACATCCCCAAGAGGGAGTGCAAGCGCGCATTAAGGGACATCTACACCGTAGAGCCTGTCGCCTAGAAATTTAACCCGTGGTCAGCTTGTCCGATCACCTTTGATCGCCGGGACCACCCAACCAGTATCCGTCACAGAGCTTTGGCGGCCCTGGTGCTTGATCGATCCTATCATCGACGGATACCATCTCACTAGAGTCCTCATGGACGGCGGCAACAACCTCAACTTGATCTATCAAGATACTATCCGTAAGATGGGTATCGACCCGTCAAGAATCAAGCCTAGTAACACTACCTTTAAATGAGTGATACCCGGCGTAGAGGCCCATTGCACGGGTTCCTTAACACTGGAAGTAGTATTTGGCCCTCCAGACAACTTCCGAAGTGAGGACTTGATCTTCAACATCGTCCCTTTTCGCAGTGGTTATCACACACTGCTTGGGCGAACTACTTTCGCCCGCTTCAATGCAGTCCTGCACTATGCTTATTTGAAGCTCAAAATGCCCGAACCACGTGGTGTCATCACAGTAAATGGAAATATGGAGCGCTCCCTCTGCACTGAGGAGCACACCGCGACCCTAGTAACCGTGGTACAAGGCGGCCTCAACAAGCCGAACAACTCATCGGTCATCAAGACCCAAGACACTACTAAGAGAGTCCGATCCGCCTTACAGTGCAACAACTCGGGGGATCCCGAGCTTGGATAGCAGTTTAGCCTCCGCCGACCGCCCCACACTACAAAAAAAGACACATCCATGACATTTTGGGCCGAACGAATTTTTTCTGTCATGCTTATGACACTTCTATGACGATAATTGTGACAAAACCCGGTATCATCATAGATGTGGTGGGCTCCTACTTCTATGACAAAAAGTCATGACAGAAAATGGGCTTTTCGTCCTGGGCGGGCCGGAGACGCAGCCGCATGACATTCTTTGGGCCGTCCATGATGGAAAAAACCATGGTAGAATTAAGAGAGGGCGAGGAAAATATCAGGGAGTTCCCTGTTATGGTGGGTGGTTGGGGGCCGAGCAATGCGTGTTTCTCTCGTACACGTATGTGCGTGGGTGTGAGGCGTTGGGCTCTAACTGAACCCGAGCGAGGCGTTCGCCTACTGAACCCGAGCGATCGATCGATGGCTGTTAATTAAACCCAATCGAGCGATTCCTTCTCTACTACTGCTAACTGAAGCCGATCGAACCTGCTGCCTCTTGATGAACAATGAGCATTGTTGGGGGGGTGGATGAACAGTTCCCGGTGGGGGGTTGGATGAACAGGACCCCGTGGTAGTAGAGGTCGTTGCCACTGGATGAACAGGACGCCGATTGAGCCGGTTGGGGGTGGATGAACAGGACCCCGTGGAGGGCTGGATGAACAGGGCCCCGGGGAAGGCTGGTTGAATAGTAGCCGATGGAGGGCTGGATGAACAATAGCCCGTGGAGGGGTGGTTGAACAGGACCCCGTGGAGAGGGCTGGTTGAACAGTAGCCGGTGGAGGAGCGGTGTAGGCTGGATGAACAGGAGGCCGTGGATGAACAGTCGCAGTTTGAGGCTGGAGGAGGTTGATGGTGGATGAATAGTAGCCCGTGGAGGCAATCGACGGTGGAGATGAACAATATTGCATGGAGTCCCGTTTTGTGGTACGCCACACCCCTCCCGATGAACAGGACGCTCGTTTCGACCGTAGCGTTCCATCACAAGTCCGTTTCCTCCATTTTGCGGTACGCCACACCCCTCCCGATCAATAGGACCCCTCCTTTGGATGAACCGGACCCCGATCGATCGAGCCGCTTGGGGCTGGATGAGCAGGACCCCGTGGAGGGCTGGATGAACAGGACCACCCCGTGGAGGGCTGGATGAACAGTAGACGGTGGGGGCTGGATGAATAGTAGCCCGTGGAGGGGTGGTCGAACAGGAGCCCGTGGAGAGGGCTGGTTGAACAGTAGCCGACGGAGTAGCGCGCGGTGGAGGCTGGATGAACAGGAGCCCGTGGATGAACAGTCGCAGGTGGAGGCTGGAGGAGGTCGACGGTGGATGAACAGTAGCCCGTGGAGGCTGGAGGGGGTCGATGGTGGAGATGAACAGTATCCCGTGGAGTCCCGTTTTGCGTTACGCCACACCCCTCCCGATGAACAGGACCCCCGTTTCGACCGTAGTGTTCCATCACAAGTCCGTTTCCTCCATTTTGCAGTACGCCACACCCCTCCCGATCAACAGGACCCCGTTTTGACCGTAGAAGGTCCAAGAGAAGTCCGTTTCCTCCGCTTTGCTGTACGCCAGACCCCTCCCGATGAACAAGATCACGTTTCGACCGTGACCGGTTGAATACAAGGTTGTTTCCTCCGTTCTGCGGTACGCCACCTTGTTTCGATCAGCTATTCCATCCAAGCCAGTTGGCTCCCGATGAACATGACGTATTCCATTGCCTCTCGATGAACATGACACATTCTGTTGCCTCCCGATGAACACGACGACGACACAGTTTCTCCTTTTCGACCCAGCCATGTACACGAGCCCTGGCCGTACGTATGCGCGAGTAGACGTTCGAGACCCCGCCTGTATGTACATATGTGGCCGTATTTTTTGGCGTGTGGTTGTATGTATGTGTACACTGTTTAGACGGGACATCATGAACTGCTACATGGGGGGCTCTACTATGACATGTGCCGCTACTTACTCGGCCACGATTCAGAGCGACCGATCGACCAGTATGTACGTACATGTTCCGACAAGACAGATAATGATATGTACGCTTCGACCGGGTGGGTCCCAGCTGTCAGGGAGGATAAGGACGCACTTCCTTGCGTGCAAAGATATAGCGGCTGTGTCCTAGCTGTCAGGGGGGATATTTTTTGCCCGTAATAAGGACGCACTTTCTTGCGTGCGAAGATGTAGCTGGTGGGTCCTAGCAGTCGAGGGAGAAAACATTATTTTTCAGGGTAAAAAGGATGCAGTTGCATGCATGCGTCCATGGGTGTGGTGCGTCCCCACTATCAGCCTCTCACGTACAGTCATCTTCCGATGACTCTCATTTGTTGACCACATTGACCACACCGTGCCGAGCGCACCAAGGCCGGTGGACGAAGGTGAGGCCCCAGACTGGAACGACCCAGAGATGGGGACGACGTGGTACTGGAGTCGCAGATGGAGAGGAGTGGGAAACTTGACTGGTTCGGGTGCATGGCAGCACTGCCGCCCACGGAAGACAGGAGCAAGAACATAGGTTGAAGAAGGAGCACAGCTATTGGATTAACATCCAACGGGCCAGCTGCTAGAATCATTTGTTGATTAAGTTGACAAAGCCCTGCGTACACGTCTGCTTAGTAGGCCCACAAGTCAGCCACCAAATATGCCGGGTCCCAGTTGTCATCGGGAGGAATAGTTTTTTTTGCATAACAAGGAGGCACTTCCTTCAATGCGAAGATACAGCCGGTGGGTCCCAGCTGTCAAGGGGAGGAAACAGCTTAATAAGGAGGAACTTTCCTTGCGTGCGACCATGGACCTCGTGGGTCCCAGCCATCAGGCTCTCCACATACAGTCCTCTTTCGATGACTCTTGTTTGTTGACCACGCCGCGTCGAGCGCAGCGAGGCGGTGGACGAGGGCGAGGCCCCAAACTGGAACGACCCAGAGATGGGGAAGACGCAGCAATGGAGTCGCTGACGGAGAGGAGTGGGGAACTTGACTGGCTCGGCTGCGGGGTGGGCCTACAATCGGTAGAGAATAACATGAGGTGCGGAGTGGAGGATGGCCTGGCCGTCGGTGGGGTAGCATTTCACTGCAAGGCGCACAAAACAACACCGCTAGACGCCGGAGGCTGGAGCAGGCGGCCCCGGCAGCACTGGGGAAAGAAGACAAGAGATTGAAGAAGAATGCCAGCCGTTGGATGTAAATCCAACGCCTTGCTTAGGCTTCGACCTACTGGCCCACGTGTTAGTCAGTCTATTTGTTTTTAGTCTATTTGGTGGGCTAGGGGAAACAATGATGTAGCACCTATGCAGCCCATTTATATATATGGTATAATTTAAAGCCCATTTGCATTTTTCTTGAAATCCGCAAACTTTCTGGGCTGGGTGAAAATATCATGTTGGGCTGGACAGATAAATGTTATAAAAGCATAAACACATGATTGTACTCGGGGAAAACTTAGTTTACATCGAAAAAGAAAGTGGGAGAAAATTCAGATCTACGATTAATGAAAACGAAAAATAAAGGAAGTGGTAAGGTCTATAAAATGGTTGGACGAACGACAGGTTTAATGGAACCTTATGTTGTTTCTATTATATATATGTAATAAAATAAGATATAATATATATATACTATTATAGAAGGGAAAACATAGGTTCAGTTTTGCATTCTTATAGAAAAACAAAACTGAGCTGTGCGTTGTATTGAAAAAACAAACATAACTTGGGCTGCTGATGTTATAGACAAGCTAGGTTGGGAGGCCCAGAGGTCGCTTGATACTTGGTGGATCCAAAAAATGTTGAAACATGTCATGGGCTGCCCATGTTAAACAACAAAACCTAGGCCATGGACTTGGTGGGCCTGGGACTGTCAGTCTCTCAATGAACCATTGTCTCCCGCTTCCTCTTTTTTTGCTGACCATGTTGGGAACGACAGACGGCGGCGCCGCAGTGAGAGCACCAAGGCAGAGGATGTCATCAAGACCTCGGACCGAACGAACCGGAGCGAGGGAAGATACATGCGGATGGGATTACGAGGGTTAACTTGTTCAGGTGTAGGGTGGGCTGGTGGAGCTGCCGTCGCCGAACAATGTGTGGGAGTAGAGGGATGGCATGGCCAACGCCATAGGCTATGATGGCCAACCGTTGTATAGGAAGAGGACGAAAGATTGAACAAAATAAAGAAATACAAATGGATAGGTGGTTGGTCCCATATGTCTGTGTATGAGACCTACTGGGTCCACCTGAGAAGGGGAATATGTTGGGAGGAAGGAGATTCAAAGCACGGCAGCCGAGTGAACTAGTTTTTTTGAAACGAACAAGTGAACTAGTTACATACGTAAGCAAATAGCCACTAAAAACAAGTTAATGGGTTCTTAGAAGAAATATTTCAGACAAAACAGATAATTACGACACATAGGATAATGCATGAAACACTCAGATGATAAATGTGCTTATAAACAGATAAAGTACAACATCTAGACCTTCCTGGCATGCCAGATCATGATGCTTCCGCTGTCCGTGTACTCATCGGTTACGGGAAGCAGGCACGCCCTCATGTCCAAGATCTGCCTGTACATGTCGTAGCATGCATATGCGTCCTTGGCCGTGTAGGTTATGTAGGCTAGATTCAGAGGTACCTCCCACATGTTCAGGTCCTTGGTATCGTTGTCTTCTTTCATGTTGGCATAGCAGGGGCCGATCATGGTCTCAGCGAGGTCAACCATGAAGTCCTTCTCCTGCCTGTTGCCGATGATCTTGTATTGCTTCTGGATGTCGACAAGTTTGTTGCACCAGATGGCCGAATCGTCGCGTTCTTCCTTCTCTCCACCTTAGCGAAGGTGCAGTCGGCGCTGCCGATGAAACAGATGAATGCTCCAAAACCTCTGATGGCCCTATAGTAGTGGTAGACGAGAACCTCATCCCACACGCATACCTGGGCGACCGCGATCCGCTGGTCCTTGTCAGGAGACGAATGGATGGGCACAAGGTCTAGTCCCGCGACCTTGTGCTATCTCATCCTATCGGTACTTCTTGAACTCGACGAGGCAGAGCTTCACCAAGTCCGAATCGTTGGTGTACATCACATTCAACTTGGTGCAGCCATGGGACTTAACAGCAAACTCAAAGGTGAACTCCTTGCTGAATTCCATATCCAGCAGGCTCACCCTCGGATCGCCATTGGAGTCTCTTCAAGTGAAGGAGTGGATAGGCGGCGGTAGCAGTTCATTTTCAGCTCTTAGGGAACTGGATTCAACAGTAAACTGAGTGTGTACAGGCGACAACAGTTACTACCCCTCCCTCGCCTGCTGCATGCCCGGCAGAACATGGACCCTCGGTGCATTCAAATGCCTCCATTAAGAAACCTATTCTGGCCACACATCGGTTCACGAGCAGGTCTGCATTGGTACTGTAATAACAAGTGTTAGTTGTCACTTTACTTAAATTTAATTAGCTTTAATAGAAATTTATTCTTAAAACAAGCAATGCATTGGCTCATTCTATCAGTGCCACAGGATCAACATTCACAGCAATTAGAATTATTATTCTCATAATGAAACGATCAACACATTTGTCGCACTTTCACACAGATAATACTACCAAGTTTGAACTATTTGTTATGGTTGTTGTCCTCTGCATCATCATGCCATGTTTCCCAGCTTGCAAGATTCAGAACCAACAAATAAGATTCAAATAATAAGTACATCAAAGATGCCTACACATCTCATTGATTCCTAGCTTGCAAGATTCAGAACCAACAAATAAGATTCAAACAATAAGTAAAACAAAGATGCCTACACATCTCATTGATTCCCAGCTTGCAAGATTCAGAACCAACCCATTAGACCCTTTTGATAAACTGAATATCAGGATTAAATCCATCTTGGCTAGCCATGTCATACAACCTAAGAACTTGGCGAATGCTCTTGACCATCACAACATCTATAATTGAGTATTCCTGTTTGCACAGATAAGAAAGAACATGATTACTATAATAGTGGCACTAGTTGAAGCAAACTTTATTTCCAAAACGAGAAAAGATTGCGATAGAATAACTTTATTTAGAAAATAGAACATTGGCACAGTATGACAAAGCACAATCATGTTGATAAAGGACAGTACTGACCGGTGTGAGGGGCCCTATGCCGCCACGACTCGATGTGGCGAACCTGCAACTCCACTCGGATGAGGCCAGCCTAGAGTTCCATGATTCAATTCATGCACCTTTTTCTGCAGTTCACCTAAAATGTAGCAAAGATTGCATCATTCAGCTAGCAACAAGTACTTGCTCTCATGAGCTGGCATGTTCTTCTTTAGTAGTTGCACTAAAATTCAGCAACATTAAGGTTGGTTGTCCTGCTCATGTAAGGTGCAACTATAATTTGCTTATCCTTTTGTGCAGTTCCACTAAAATAAAGTTCCATTGTGGTGACAGTAATGGCTCATCTTGCAAAAGCTAATAAAATGTTGCACGATATTACCAACAGAATTTGATGGAAATTTTAGAAACTCCAATCACCATTTTGTGCAGTTCCACCAAAACTGAGAGATGTTGCCCACGTGACATTTTAGTTGAACTACACAAGACACTCATTCCAAAAAAGTGTTTTGTGCAGTTCACCAAAAGGTCACAATAGCAACAAGGTGAAATGGATATCCCTACCTACACAAAAAGATAGAAAGTAAATAGTTGTTGGTCAATAAGAATATACGAAACATACACGAAGTGAAAAGAAGCATCTTAATTATGTTCATGGCAATCACGCAAGGGCAGTAGAAATTTTAAAACATCAACAATGCTTCATGTTACTGGAAGCATTACGATCAACTAATATGGGATTACTTTAATGGTGGCATTTCTTGTTTACCAGATACAGTAAATCAATAGCAGCTAAAAAGTTGGTTTAAGGGCATGGGACCATGAGGACACCAGGTCACTCAGCAGCGTAAAGAAGCAACTTACTTATCATATTGGGGAAAATAGCAAGAGTACCATTTGTAACACAGTTTAATTGCATCATATCACTGGAGGCATTAGATTAACAATAACACTGGTTAGACATGTCCTTAAGGTAACAGTGTGATCACTTCATTTTACATGCACCCTTACATTAACAATAGCAAAAGGTTGGCATAAGGACACGCGACAGTGGACGCATCAGCACAATGTACCTACAAGGAGGCATAAAGTGGTGATGCCGAGTTTGTTCATGCTTTGTGAGGGCAGCGAATCTAATCCCGGAGACCTTTTACTATGTGAGGGCACCAAATCTAATCTTGGAGACCTTTTACTCTGTGAGGGCAGCAAATCTAATCCTGGAGACCTTTTACTATGTGAGGGAAGCAAATCTAATCCTGGACATACTCTGTTCCTTATCCAGTTTGTACCGAGTTTTCCCATTATTTCCCTTTTCAACCAAGAGACCGGTTGGGTATCCGGTCTCTACTACTTTCCTCCTGCTATTTCCTCTTTGAATCAAGTCCTAGATTCATGCTACGACTTTCCCCCCTTTCTTCGTTGTTTGAACCAAGTCCTAGAGTCGAATGCATGAAGTAGCTTTACCTCTAATAATACTAAAAATTTAGGTGGATTTGGAAGACCTGATGGAAGTAGAAAAAGATGCACATGCAGACACGTGGGGAGTTGGGGTAGTAGAGCAAGGCCTCTTTCGAAGAACTTGTACCTGAGGGTCGTTGGGATGTCGGTGGCGACATGTCTGATCTACGCACAATACGACAGGGAGGAAGAAGGGTCGAAGGACCTCCTGAGCCGGTGCTGTGTCGGAGAGAACGACACGGGCAGAGGATCGGGCCCCGCCGGCAGCTGTGGGTTTCCTCCCTCGCTGGCAATGACCGCGTGAACGATGCACCTTTTAGTCCTCTACACACACCGGCCGAAGGGATCCGGTCAGATCTATGACCAGCGGTGAGCAGAGAGAAAATGTCGCTATCGTTGTCTTGCTTAGATCTGGAGAGGATGAGAGAATGAAGAGAGCAACCTTAGTAAAGCAAGCGCTTAGGCCCCTGCGTACATATATAGTGGAGTGATTATCTTTTTCTCTCCACAACAAGAGTTTCAATTTGTGTACGTGGCATTAAAGAAAAGAAACTCTCTATTTAAGGTGAATAACTGTATGACTCCTACTAGTAGTATTGTTCACTTGTGCTCCCCGGTCCTCCGTTCATTGAACAACCCCACAGGTGAATAAACATACAATACTAGTATTTATATAGAACGAACAAGCTCGAACTATTTTCGCGTAGTTAAAAGTTGAGTGCGGGGCTTTTCCCGGGCAGTACGTGCGGCAGTTTTCGCGTAGGCGGTTTGACAGAGAGGCGAGGAGGGTGAGGGAGTAGAGGATTCAACTTACTTACTCCTGGAAAGGTCGGGCTGTGCGATCAGACGGCGCGTTATTGCACGAAAGACTTGTGATATGACTACTCACTATAGTCATGAAATACTGGCGCTACGACCGGGGTGATGCCCCCTTCCATTCCGCACTCTAATTTGGTGCATGACACGTCGACCCGGATGCTGGCTCTCCCACATGTTCGCGAAGTACGTAGTAAGAAGGAGCAAAGAATCATGCGGTATATACTAGTACTACTTCTCACGTCGGAGGAGTGCGAACCATGGCAGCCTAGTGAACCAGCAGTGCAAACCACGACAGCCCAGTGAACCAGAAGTAGAAAACAATGTGGTGATATGGCTATAAAAAACAATGTGCTATGGTCCAGACTGTAGCATGTACAGTACTACTCCTCTTTGTTTGCATCCCTGAGTTAGAGCTAGTTTGGGTTGAAATAGCCTCAAATTATCCAAATAGGAGGGGTTATTTTGAGCTATTTTGCTCTAACCCAACAAAAAACTCGGCCAATGGAGAGGTTCTAACACTAGTGCAGAACTGGGCAATAGCACCGGTTCGTAAGGGCCTTTAGTGCCGGTTCGATAACCAGCACCAAGTTGTAGGCACTAAAGGCCCCCCTTTAGTACCGGTTCAGCATGAACCGGTGCTAAAGGGCAACCACGTGGCACGAGCCAGCCCCGTGGGCGCGTAGGACATTAGTACCGGTTGGTAACACCAACCGGTACTAAATGTTTGGGTGTGTTTTGGTTTTATTTTTTATTTTTACTTTAATTTTGTGTTTTCAATTTAATTATTGATTGTTTTACATTATAATGAGTTGTTAAATCATTAGGTGATTAGTTTGACTGGATGCGTGTGGATCCTAGCTAAGTCATCAAGTATATGTCAGATCCATATTATATATACTTGATCACCTACTTAAGTGATCGAGGTAATATGGATATGGCATATACTTGATCACTTAGCTAGAATCCATCCAGTTGAAACTAATATGCAATTTCTTTCATAAATGATATAATAACTCATCATCATCATCATCATCATCATCATCATCATATTAATTAATATAAAAACTCTTGCATCATATATATCATCACCAATGGTTTTCATAGCAAAGATATCATCGAGTTCAACATGGTAATGATATTATAAGCGTTCATAACACCACAAAAGCAAATCACTCTTTGAGATTAAGTTCAGGACGAAGAACGCGGACATGAGAGGACAAGTACTAAGAGCATGAACTAGCTAATTAATCACTCCTGATGCTCTCTCTTAGGTAAATTAGCATAGAACATGTATAGCTTTGCTGATTCATCATATTGGAGCATGCAGATGAACCTCTCTCCTAATCATGGGTTGCGCTTCTGATTGCTGCCCCCCTAGTACTTCTCTGTGATCGTTCACAATTTTGCTCCAGTCTTTTACTATTAAGCATTCCTCGCTATTAGAAATCCTGAATGCACTAAAGTGCATTGTAGGATATCTTGACCGTAAGCTAACAATATTCATGGTACCTTTAGTCTCGATCCAATCAGGCACAACATTCATCGGGAGTCCCTGTTGAAGAACATCGTATAGTAACATACTTAGCAATGAAGTTTAGCTTAAAAAATAATGTATGCAAAAGATGCACTGAGGAGAAATAGTAAAAATCTTACCATCTTTCCTAAATATATGTGACCGTAGTTCAGTACGAACACTATTGGTCGCACGTTTTGAGTACTAACATTTCTAAGTGCAGGAAAGAAATTTGTCTTGACAGCATCAAGATCCTCAAGCCATGAAACATAATGACTTGTCTCCTTGCAGTTTAGTTCAGCCCCGGGACAGTGGACGGTCTTGTCTACCAAGCGTCGGACATGTTTGCTTGATTGGAAGTAAGCTGTCAATATAAATTGAGATCTATTCATTATTCAACTGGTTCAAATAATCTCATATCAAAGACATAAATATGGTTGAGAAACTCACATAATGGTAGAACTGGAGGCGTCTGCACATCGACCCAGATGTCTCTATTGCCTTCAATATCATCTTCCGGACGAATATCAAAGGTGATAACCATATCAGGCTCAAATGCATAAGCCTTGCATAGTGCTTGCCAAGTTTTGCATTCAAAATAGGTGTATGTGTCTGCATTGTATAATTTGACGTTGAAGGTATAACCATGCTCGGTCTTCAAGTAAACTCTTTTTACCTCCATAGTTTCGTTAGGACTGAAACCTATCTTATCCAAGACAAAAATTCTTGCATGGCAGGGGATACGCTAGTAGAATAGTGAAAAATTAAATTTAAAGGTGAAGCAAATGAAGAATAAGTCACGATTAATTATGAAAAAAGACTTGTTGTTGTGACTTACTGTATCCACTTCGAAGTTCTCATCCAGCTTGATGCTGAAGCTTCTATCATCCACTAGAAAATTTATGCCGCACAGGACGCGCTGGTCTTCGCAGTATTCGCACATAATGAAATCGTGTTCGTCGTCAGACGACATTCCTATGTTCATAGGTGAAACATTAAACACTTACTAGTTCTATTAATACAACTAATTATGTTAATTCAACTAATTAATTGAACTAATTCAACTAAGCACTTACGAAGAATATACCTAATTAATTGAACTAATTCAACTAACTAGTTCAACTAATCAATTCAACTAAACTAGTCCTATTAATTTTCTTACTAAAAATAAGGTAGATAGTTCTATATAATAAAATGTGAATTAGATAATTAAATCTCATATAACTAAATTAAATATATATCTAACATATAATTTATATCTAATATCTAACATATGTTCATATATAGGTGAAACATTAAACACTTACTAGTTCTATTAATTCAACTAAATAAACTAGTTCTATTAATTCAACTAAGCATTTACTAAAAATAAACTAGTTCTATTAATTTCTTACTAAAATAAAGTAGGTAGTTCTATATAGTAATATTTTGATTAGATCATCAAATCTCATATACCTAAATTTTCTTACTAAAAATAAACTTGTTCCATTAATTTTCATACTAAAAATAAACTAGTTATATTAATTCAACTAATTTAAATCTCATATATATACCTAATTAATATCTAGCTATACTAATTCAACTAGTTCAACTTGTTCTAATTCATGTAAAATGTATTTGACATTAATATTTAACATCTTTTCCATATAATTCATCTAACATTAACATTTAACATTATTATCTACGTAATTTATCTAACGTTAATCTAAACTACAAAAAATAGAAAATAAGTAAAAACAATGTGTGTGTGTGCATGTGTGTGTGTGTGTGTGGTGTGTGGTGTGTGTGTGTGTGTCTGTGTGTGTATGTGTGTGTGTACGAGCGGGGGGCGGCGGCGTACGGGCGGCACCGGGCGCGGCGGGGGCGAGAGGCGGCGGCGC
>NC_041386.1:56204136-56205503 GCF_002162155.2 Triticum dicoccoides | reverse complement strand
GGCGGGGGCGACGGCGATGACGGGGACGCCGGGTGGCGTGGGCGACAGCGGTGACGGCGACGACGGGCGGCGGGGGCGGCGAGGGTGGCGCGCGATGGGCGTCGGGCGCGGCGAAGAAGTTGAATCGAGAAGAAGTACTGGTGGTCGATGAAACTAATTTTTTTGTAAGTGCCATATATATAGGAGGGGTCTTTAGTACCGGTTGGAGCCACCAACCGGTACTAAAGGCCAATTTTTGCCAGCCCAAGGGGCGGGAAATGACCCTTTTAATACCGTTTCGTGCCACGAACTAGTAGTAAAGACCCCCCCCCCTTTAGTACCGGTTGGAGCCACCAACCGATACTAATGGTTGTGCGCTACCACCGACGGTGCACAAATGTTTAGTCCCACCTCGCCGAGCGAAGGGCAGCCGCACTAGTTTATAAACCCAGCCACGGCTGCTCTTTCGAGCTTCTCTATATAGCATGCTTCTGGGCCTAACTAGGGCGCGCTGCCCTGTGAGTCTGCTGGCCCTTCTGGGCCTGCATTTGCACACCCTAGGTCTGGCAGGCCCACTGGGCAGCGCGCCAACAAATTTTTTATATAGTTTTTTCTTTTCTGCATTATTTATTTTCTTCTATTTATTTTTGAGTAATTTTTTATATAGTTTTTTTTTCTTTTCTGCATTATTTATTTTCTTCTAATTATTTTTTAGTAATTTTTTTGTATAGTTTTTTTCTTTTCTGCATTATTTCTTTTATTCTATTTCCAGTTTGTACACGAAGTGCGTCCAGTTTTTGCCGTGACACTCTCTACTCTTTCGCACATGCTATGCGGGTGAAATGATGATACCATGCCAAGTTTCAACATTTTCAGTAGTCATTTTGTAGTGATTTTCAATTTCACGGTCATTTAGCTCTCTAAACAATTAGGTAAATGACCAAAAAACAACAAATGATGTCAGAACATGTTGGAAATTGATGACGTCGCTTTGAATGCTGCATACTGAACACAAAAGAAGTCCGGAGTTCAAATAAGTTTAAAAAACATTGAAGTGCCCGTGTAACAGATGAGTTCTCGTCCGAAACCCTGATACTCCGAAAGAGTTTCTCCAGTTTGTACACGAAGTGCATCTAGTTTTTGCCGTGACCCTCCCTACTCTTTTGCACATGCTATGCGGGTGAAATGATGATACCATGCCAAGTTTCAACATTTTCAGTAGTCATTTTGTAGTGATTTTCAATTTCACGGTCATTTAGCTCTCTAAACAATTAGGTAAATGACCGAAAAACAACAAATGTTGTCAGAACATGTTGGAAATTGATGACGTCGCTTTGAATGCTCATACTGAACACAAAAGAAGTCCGGATTTCAAATAAGTTTAAAAA
>NC_041386.1:56200550-56203457 GCF_002162155.2 Triticum dicoccoides | reverse complement strand
ACACAAAAGAAGTCTGGAGTTCAAATAAGTTTAAAAAACATTGAAGTGCCCATGTAACAGATGAGTTCTCGTCCGAAACCCTGATACTCCGAAAGAGTTTGTCCAGTTTGTACACGAAGTGCGTCCAGTTTTTTCCGTGACCCTCTCTACTCTTTCGCACATGCTATGCGGGTGAAATGATGATACCATGCCAAGTTTCAACATTTTCAGAATTCATTTTGTAGTGATTTTCAATTTCACGGTCATTTAGCTCTCTAAACAATTAGGTAAATGACCGAAAAACAACAAATGATGTCAGAACATGTTGGAAATTGATGACGTCGCTTTGAATGCTGCATACTGAACACAAAAGAAGTTCGGAGTTCAAATAGGTTATTAAAAATAAAAAAGAGGTGCAATGCTGGTTAATTTGCTTCAAGCCATTCGGAATAGTGTAGACTGCACTGCACATAGCTCAGTGCAATCTGCAAGGCTTGAAGCTAATCAACATGAAGGTGAGCATTGCAACTCTTCGTCATTGTCGGTGCACTCACGGCTTATAAACCGCTCATACTACCTCTCTCTTGGCGAGGTGGGACTAAAAATCAGCTTACCAAGAAACTCTAGTACCGGTTCAGGGCATGAACCGGTACTAAAGGTCTTCGTGGGGGCCCAGCCTGACCATAGCCTGACACAGCCTCATTAGTACCAGTTCGTGGCATGAACCGATACTAAAGGTTGCCCACGAACCGGTACTAATGATGCACGCCCGCCTAGCCGTTGGAATCGACACTAATGGTCACATTGGTGCCGGCTCAAATTCAAACCGGCACTAATGTGCTTCACATTTGACCCTTTTTCTACTAGTGTAATTGGGTTAGTTCTCCTCGCGCCCACTATAAGAGAACTAAAAAAATCTCCCCTACCTGCACCAGATCGCTCCCTCCCCCCTCGCACGACTCCTCTCTGTTCCCCATGGGGCTGCCCGCCCAAGCGCCGCTCCGCCGCTCACCCTCTCTCTCTCCTCTGGCCGCCCTCTCCCTCAGGCCTTCGCCGCCCTCTTCTGGCCGCCCTCTCCCTCCAGTGTTTGAAGCTCGCCTTGCTCCCCCTTCACCGGTCGTTTTTCTCCCTCTGTCGTGTGTGGCGGTGGCACATCTACTAGGGAGGTCGCGAGAGGGGTGAGTTTGGTCCTTCTCTGACTCACAGCCATATCATTGATCTTACTCGCTCTAGCGCTAATTCTGATTTGGAAAAGTAGATCCTTATTAAACTTGGTATAGATTTGTGGTGCACGCATGGAATTGTTTGATGCTGCTTGAGGATGTAATAAATCTTTCTAGAGCCCCAAAGATTTAGTTCACCTTTCTAGGTATTTTAGTTTTAGGCTTGCATTATTTCTAGAGGCCCAAAGATCCAGTTCACCTTTCTAGGTATTTCAGTTTCAGGCTTGCATTATTTCTAGAGGCCCAAAGAGTCGGGTGGCAGTCGTCGGTAAGCGGCCCTGCTACCCACACTACTAGGAAAGGGGCTATAGATGGAATGGACACTAATGGCGCACCTATCATGTGGTGCGCCACTACTATATAGCAGTGGCGCACCATGTGCTGGTGCGCCATTAGTGTGGAAGACACTAGTGGCGCACCTGGCACATGGTGCGCCAGTAGTAACATAATTTTTTTATTTTTCCAAACATACTAATGGCGCATCACTGCAGGGTGCGCCATTA
Organism: Triticum dicoccoides; assembly: GCF_002162155.2. NCBI lineage: Eukaryota > Viridiplantae > Streptophyta > Magnoliopsida > Poales > Poaceae > Triticum > Triticum dicoccoides. The sequence continues at coordinate 56,201,752 of NC_041386.1, read as the reverse complement.
CTAGTGCTAACTAGTAATGGCGCACCGGCCATACAGTGCGCCACTGATGTTGTTTTTTTATTCCTTTTTTTGCAAAACTACTAATGGCGCACAGTAGCATAGTGCGCCATTAGAATATATATTTTTTTAATATTTTTGGCAAAACTTCTAATGGCGCATCAGCAGTAGGTGCGCCATTAGTATGTTCGGTTACTAATGGTGCATGGCTGCATGGTGCGCCATTAGTAACCTAGGACCAGCTAGATATTTTGGACAGCCACACCTACACACTCACTTTCCCCACTTCATTCCCTCCACCTCCTTCTCCAAGCTTTTCGGCTGCCTCCTCCTCCTCACCTCATTTGCACCATAGATTCATCAAAATTAAGTGGTGAAATTACCTTTTTTTGATAGGTAAGTAAGGGGAGAGCTATCTTCATGTTGTAGATCTACTTTTTTTCTCCCTAGCTCGCTCCAACAACGTGCACATGCACTTTTTGTGGCCTAGCTAGATCTATGTATGTTCGTGGTGTTGCATATATTTGTGGTGTTGCATATATGTTTGTGTTTGCAGGTACCGGTATTTGAAATGCGATAGTTGCCAATATTTTGCCGGAATGTTGATTCATTTCCGTTTCGGCGAGAATTTTGGCACTATGCATTCTTTTTGGTCTTCTTTTTAGAGAAAGTCATGCCAAATTTTTTCTTGGTTCTAAAATATCGTTTTGCTCTACCCCGTAGGCGACCATGGTCCGCACGATGACCGAAGGCATCGTGAATAGATTTTTGAGCTCCACGAAAACCGAGATGCTTCAAAAGAACGAGACGGAGATAAGATGTCCGTGTCGAAGATGCAAGCTGAAGAGCCTTATTGCGGACCCGGATTCCGGGCAGGTGCGGGACCACCTGCTCTTGCGTGGTTTCATGGATGGCTATCGGTGGCAAGAAGATTGTGAACAAATAGCTAGCTAAGATCGATTGTATTTAAATCGTAGCCTTCATTTCTCGATTGTATTTCATGGGCACTTTTTGAACTCATGAATGTTTTTAAATTTCATGGACACTCGATCTCGATCCCCCTCCATCTCGATCGCTATCCCACCTCGCCAGATCCGGTCCCCCTCGCCGCCGAGCACCCCCTGCACCATCTCCCCCGCTCCACCGGCCGCCGCCGCCGACCCCCGCACCCTCCCCCACTCCACCGCCACCGACGACCCACCGCA
>NC_041386.1:56087932-56200024 GCF_002162155.2 Triticum dicoccoides | reverse complement strand
CCACCATCGCCAACGACCCACCGCACCCTCTCCCCCGCACCCTCCCCGGCCCGCTCCACCGTCACAAATGAATGCAACTAAAATTGCAAAATAAAAATTTGATTATATTTTCAAATAATAAATTTGATGATATTTTTTCATATTCATAAATATTTTCAAATAAAAAATTTGATGATATTTTTTAAAAAATTATTACTGTTTTTATGAAAAAATATTACTGTCATGATTTAAACAAGTTTGAAAATATGTAAACACAAATAAATATCAAACATCATTTTAAATGCATAAAAACAAAAATTGGGGAGCCTGGGAATCGAACCCAAGACCTCCTAGTGTGTGTGCTGCATGCTGACCAGTCTGGCTAGTGGGTGTGTTCTGATGGAGATAGGGTTAGGTGGAATATAACCTGACCAGTCGGGCTAGTAATTAAAAAAAATTCTAATGGCGCACTAGGGGGAGGTGCGCCATTAGAATCGTCGTACTTATGGCGCACTAGGGGGAGGTGCGCCATTGCTAACCCTTCCCCCCACTCCACCTATTCCCCTCGCACTGTGGCCTCCCTCCCTCGCCAGATCCCCCCCACTCGACCCCAACCGTACGCCGCCGCCCCCTTGCTCTGCCCCCTCCGTCCACCGCGCCTGCACGCCGTCAGCGCCGCCGCCGCCGCTGTGGTCTTGCGCTGCCCCTGTCGCCGCTGCTGTCGGCCCTCCGCCGCGGCGCGCCCAGCCGGCCGAACCCTCCACGGCCCCCGCCTCCCCTAGCATGGCCGCCGCGCATCACCGCGACCACCGACCGCCCCGTGCTCCATCATCATGCCTAGGAGCTACGCCAAGCTCCGCTACGCCATCTTGGAGGATCCGTTCGAGCTCCACCTCAATTCCGGTCTCCGCTCCACCTCAACTCTGGTCCTACGCCAGCGCGGCCCGGATCGCCGACTCCTCCTTCTTCCCCCAGTACACTGCGTCCCTCAAGTGTACGCGCACCCTTCCCCCAGTACTCCTCTTCTGCGATTGGAAATGCTTTGCGTTACAAGCCTGCTAGGGATCCTGCAGTAGAATCATGCTTGATTTTCAGTATGGCCTAGTTTTGTAGGATTCATTTTACCGTGGCTTAACTGCTAAAGAATCTGCAAGTGCTCACAACTACAACTTCGATCTTCAAGCACTGTCGGTACTACATGAACTGGACTTCTTGTGCCAAAATCTTTGAACTGCGTATGTTTATATTAAAAAATGTTTGGTTCTGTTCTAGAGGAAAATAATCTAGTGGTAGTAGTAGAAGTTCTGAGCATTTGGTTGTTTGTCTATTAAAAAAAGTTTAACTAAAAAGAAGTGCACGCCACTTTGGTGCTGAAATGTGACATTACCATGGCTGATTGTTCTGAATGGTTCACCCACACCCAATGGGCATGTTGTAACACCCCGGATGTACTTTACCTTATATGTATCCCAACTCTTGCCATTTCTGGCGCTAAGTTATTTCTTTTTCTTGTTGTCGGGTTTTTGTCTCCGTGTGTTGTTGTCTTTGTCTTGCATCTCATATCATGTCATCATGTGCATTGCATTTGCATACGTGTTCGTCTCATGCATCCGAGCATTTTCCCCGTTGTCCGTTTTTGCATTCCGGCGTTCCTATCTCCTCCGGTGCCCCTTTCTACCTCTTTTCATGGGTGGGGGTTAAACATTTCCGTATTGGACTGAGACTTGCCATGCGGCCTTGGTTTACTACCGGTAGACCGCCTGTCAAGTTTCGTACCATTTGGACTTCGTTTGATACTCCAACGGTTAACCGAGGGACCGAGAAGGCCTCGTTTGTGTTGCAGCCCAACACCCTTCCAATTTGGTCCAAAACCCACCAAAACCCTCTCCATCACCTAGAGCATTCGATCACGATCGCGTGGCCGAAAACCATGCTCAATTTGGAGCCTCCTAGCTCCTCCTACCTATAAAATGGCCTCTTCCCCAAAAATTCCGGATCCAAAACCACCCTAACCCTAAATTTTCGTCTCCTCCGCCGCCAGACATGCCCCGCGCTGCCGCGCCCGGCCAACCGGGGGCCACCACGTGTCCCGTCGGGGCTCCCTGCCGTGCCGGCCCGCCCGGCCTAGTGAGGGCCCCCATGAGCCCGCGCGCCCCGCGCCTTCGCCCGTGACTCCGCCGCCGTCCTCCTCCCGTCCGGTCGCCGCCCAGCACCGCCGCCGACGCCCGCCATCTCCGACCTCAACCGGAGCTCCGCCGTGCTCCTCCTCGCCACCTCGCTGCCGCCTCAACACCGGCGCCGCCCAGTCGCGCCGTCCTTATCACCGCCCGCGGCCGCGCCGCCCCTGCCTCCCCGACGCCGCGCCCGCCGTCCCGTGCTCTGGCGAGAGGAACTCCGGTGAGCCCCGGCCCGACTACGGCGAGCACGGACCCGCCTCGGTTCACGTGCGTTCGTCAGCTATAGTAACTCTAGATCTGGATCGGTAGACTTCTTCCCCGAAAACCCTAGCTAATTTGCATTCTTTGACATGTCGTAACTCTGCATCCGTAGCTCCGATTCATGTGTGTAGCATATCAAAATGTTCGTCTCGACGAGTACATCATTTCATCTTATTGCATAATTTTCATTTGAGCTCATCTTGATGCCCGAAATGCTGTTGGAAGAGGGCTATGTGATGAATTTGTCAGATCTGTTTCAGCAAATAGACTTTTGTCATTTTTCCCATGATTAATGTGTGCATGATATGATCCTGAGCTCTACATGTGTTTTGTTATATGCCATGCCATGTTTACAGAGGTGCTTGCCATGTATTTTTGTGATATTTGTGGTGACTAGCACAAGCTTGCAAAGTAGCGTAATCGGTAATGCTGATTTCAGGGACTTAGAATTTCACTAAGTCCTTTTGAGGATGATCAGTAAGGATGATTTGTTAACATTGTGGTGCTCTATCCATCCATGTCTTTGTTTGCATTTATGGAGCAGCCTAGCTTGAGTCAATCGAGCTCTACTTTTGTTATAAAGTGAATCCTAGCAGATTGTTGACATGATTAGCGATTTTGCCGAGGATGTTGCTATTGATCCGTGCATGCTATGTTGTTCTTGCCATTCCTAGATTCTATGCCATGTCTTCTTCATGGGTGTATGCTTAGTTTGTCATGCCATGCTCTGTAGTGAGTGCATCGAGCTCTAAAACATACCTACTCGTTCACTGATTTGCATGCTCTAGTTTTTCACTAAGTCTGGAATCTATTTATGTTTTTGCCATGTTCACATGCTTGCAATTGTATTTTCTGATCCCTTTTGGCTCAAGGTCACTAAGGGACTTTTGTTAAGTACTTTTAGTAGCTTCATGCCATGCCTTGCTTTGCCATGTTAAGTTCCTGTAGCATGTAGTTTTAATGCTCTTTATTGTGCTTCCTGATGATAAATTCCAGACTTGTGTTAATTTCACTAAGTCTGAAACCTGTTATCATTTGCCGTTTTTCCATGCTTGTTTGAACCTGTTAATGGATGAATTAGCCGTAGCTCAGTGTTCACCTTTTGTCAACCATCATGAGTGGATCCCTGCCATGTATTTTGTTGTCATGTTTGAGTGTTGTAGCATATTTACCTTGATGCATTTAGTTTGTCACTTGCTGATTATCGCAGACCGGTACCATATTTGTTTTGCTTGACTTTTCCAAACCGTGCATCCGATTCTGGTGATCTTTATATCGACTTCAACCGAAATCACCTCACCTTTCTAGTGGCACTCTTGGATTTCTAAGTTGAGGCCAGGTTCAATCATTCCTTGTCAAATCTTGCATATGCATCGCATACCGCATCCCGCATATCATACCATGTTTGCATCATGTTGTTTGAGCATTGCACGTGGTTGATTGTGTTCCGTTTGCTTGTTGTTCTTGTTTGGGTAGAGCCGAGAGACGAGTTCGTGAACAAGGAGCCTGTTGAGTTCGTGAACGAGGAGCCCATTGAGTTCGCTTACGAGGATCAAGTCAACTCTGACAACTTTGCAGGCAAGATGACCATACCCTCGAAATCACTTCTATCTTTGCTTGCTAGATGCTCGCTCTTTTGCTATGCCTATGCTATGATACCTACCACTTGCTTATCATGCCTCCCAAATTGCCATGTCAAACATCTAACCCACCATGTCCTAGCAAACTGTTGATTGGCTATCTTACCGCTTTGCTCAGCCCCTCTTATAGCGTTGCTAGTTGTAGGTGAAGTTTGGAGATCGTTCCTTGTTGGAACATTGTTTATTATTGGGATATCACAATATTATCTTGTTTATCTTAATGCACCTATATACTTGGTAAAAGGTGGAAGGCTCGGCCTTTTGCCTAGTGTTTTGTTCCACTCTTTCCGCCCTAGTTTCCGTCATATCGGTGTTATGTTCCCGGATTTTGCGTTCCTTACGCGGTTGGGTTATAAGGGGAACCCCTTGACAGTTCGCCTTGAATAAAACTCGTCCAGCAAGGCCCGACCTTGGTTTTACCATTCGCCACCTAGCCTTTTTTCCCTTGGGTTTCGCGGACTCAAGGGTCATCTTTGTTTTAAACCCTCGGGCCAGTGCTTCTCTAAGTGTTGGTCCAACCCAGAGCACCGTGCGGGGCCGTCCCTTGGCAACTTGGGTTACGTTGGCTCCCGTACGCTAAGCTTATCCGGTGTGCCCTGAGAACGAGATATGTGCAGCTCCTATTGGGATTTGTCGGCACAGCAGGTGGTCTTGCTAGACTTGTTTTACCATTGTCGAGGATGTCTTGTAACCAGGATGCCGAGTCTGATCGGAATGTCTCAGGAGAAGGAATATCCTTCGTTGACCGTGAGAGCTTGTGATGGGCTAAGTTGGGACTCCCCTGCAGGGATTTGAACTTTCGAAAGCCGTGTCCGGTTGTAGATAACATGAAAATTAACTTAATTAAAATGAATCAACTGCGTGTGTAACCGTGATGGTCTCTTCTCGGCGGAGTCCGGGAAGTGAACACGGTGTTGGCGTAATGCTTGACGTAGGTTGTTCTAGGATCACTTCTTGATCATAGTTGTTCGACCGTGCTTTTTCCTTCTCTTCTCGCTCTCTTTTGCGTATGTTAGCCACCATATATGCTAGTCGCTTGCTGCAGCTCCACATCATACCTTGCCTTACCTATAAGCTTAAATAGTCTTGATCGCAAGGGTGCGAGATTGCTGAGTCCCCGTGACTCACAGGTTACTTCCAAAACCAGATGCAGGGACCGATGATACCACTCCAGATGATGCGCTTGAGCTCAAGTGGGAGTTTGATGAAGACTCTCTTCGTTACTATGTGTCTTTCCCAGATGATCAGTAGTGGTGCCCAGTTGGGGCGATCGGGGACCGTGTCGCATGTGGGGGTTGATCTTTATTTTGGTACCGTAGTCGGACCATGAGTGTATTGGATGATTGTAATGTTATTCATATATTTGTGTGTCGTGGCGAGTGTAAGCCAACGATGTATCTTTTCCCCTTTTATCTATTTACATGGGTTGTTGTGAAGATTACCTTACTTGCGACATTGCTTTCGATGCAGTTATGCCTCTAAGTCGTGGTTCGACACATAGGAGATATAGCCGCATCGAGGGCGTTACAAGTTGGTATCAGAGCCTTCCCCGACCTTAGGAGCCCCCTGCTTGATCGAATCGTTGGCGTTGTAGAGTCTAGAAAAATGCTTTGAGTCATTTAGGATTATATATATCGGAGAGTTAGGAATTCTTTTTACTCCCCTGTCCCTTCATCTCTCTGGTAAGGCATCCTAACGTAGAGTTTTGACTCTTCTCTTCTCAAATTTCACTAAAAAAAATTTTAGGATCACGCGGGTATCTTGTAATCGTTCCGATCGATTTGTGACGAGAACATTTTTCTTGGTGCCTCCTATCATTTAGGGGTTGTGGCAGTGTCCCGGGGAGTTGAGCTCCGAGGTGTTGTCGTCACAATTTTATCGTTGAGATTCTGGAATACCTGAGTTTCACCGACATCGAAAATCTCTTTTATGCAGTTGTTGGTGAGATAACCTCGACGCCACCCAGTACTGGGGTGGGAGTTCGGGAGTATTGCCATAACTCATATAACGGATGCTTTTCGAAGGTTGAGGTAGATGATTTCCGAAGTTTTTCTCGGTTATGTGTTGAAGGATGGATACAGCTGGATGTAGGATTTGCTAGATTTGGGTGAGATATTATGCTTCCCCTGTATCCCCAACACCTGATTGCATAACCGGAAAGCTTCGGGAGTTTCATAGGTGGGAATTCTTGTAGCTCTAGTTCTTCTTCCGCGTATATTTGGTTCGGGATTGGGTAATCCTCACCAAGTATTCGTTCTTGTCCGTACCTTGTTGTTTTTCTTCTACCAAAATTCTAAGTGGCTTCTCAATTTATGGATATGTGACCATTTCGATTGGAATGCATTTGTTCATTTGGTTCGGATGAGAAGACTATATGTTGCAATTTCGACCCGTTTCATTCAGCTTCAATATTTGTCTGTCAATGTGCTAACAGATGCCAACCTCTTCAGGATGGCTCCTCCAACGCGCATGACTCCGAATCCTGATCCGCCACCACCACCTCCACCTCCAGAGGCATGGCAAGCTGTGATGGCCGCTACTAATGCAAACACGCAGCTGATCATGCAACTTCTTCAAGAGCGCAACCAAGGGTACCAGGGCCATGGCAACAATCAGGATCAGTTTGCTACACTCAACCAGTTCCTTGCTAACCAGCCAAAGACCTTCAACAATTGTGTTGAGGCAACAGACGCTGATGAATTGCTTGTGGACATATGCAAGCATTTCGAGTGCAGTAACGTCAGGCCTGAGGACTTTATCAAGTTCGCATCCTTCCAACTTAAAGACCAAGCTGCAGAATGGTTTCAGCAGTACAAAGATTCCAGAGGAGGCCGTGTGATTCCTTGGGATGAATTCCGTCAAGACTTCAAAGCTCATCATATTCCTCAGAGTGTGGTTGAAAGCAAGCGTGAGGAATTCCGCAACCTGAAGCAAGGCACTATGTCTGTTTACAAGTACAACAAAATGTTTGAGAAGCTCGCCCGTTTTGCTAAGCAAGACGTCCCTGACAAGAAGAGCATGATTTACCAGTTCAGGGGTGGTCTCAGAGAAGAAATCCAACTAGCTCTTGTCCTCTTTGAGCCCAAGAGGTACGATGAGTTTTACAACATGGCAATGAAGCAAGAGACTGCTCAACTGAAGTGCGATGCTTCCAAGAAGGGAATCAGAGATGCAACTCCTTCTTCCTCAACTCAAGTGGCTAAGCAGCAAAAGTATTGGCTTCCTCCTCCTCCGTTCCGTCAGCCTTATCAGCAGAAGAGCAAAGGTGGTAGTGGATCTTCCCACCCGCCCAACCCTAGCTTTCAGAACAAGACTTCATCTCAAGCTCGAAGATCAAGTGCTCCGTATCACCGTCCGCTTTCAGAGGTCACGTGCAACAAGTGCCAACAGAAGGGTCACTATGCCAACAAATGCTTCAATCAGAGGCATCTCCCTCCTCCTCCTCCTGTGAGATCGGCAAGTACAGCTGTGGTCAAGCATAACCCCAAGCACGCCAAGGTCAGCTTGATGAATGCAGCTCAGGCAGAGGACTCGTCAGATGTCATCATGGGTAACTTTCCAGTTAACTCTACTCCTGCAAAAGTTCTTTTTGACACTGGTGCATCGCATTGTTTCTTGTCAAGATCATTTGTTTCCAAGCATGACTTCGTTTCGCAAATGTTGGGTAAACCTATGGGAGTGGTTTCTCCGGCTAAGTCTATGAGGGCTACTTCAATAGTCCCGGATGTTTCTATCATGATGGGCGACTTCAAGTTTCTGGCTTCTCCAATGGTGCTTGGTAACTCGGATATTGATCTTATTCTTGGTATGGATTGGCTTTCTAAGCACAAGGCTCAGCTTGATTGTGCTGCCAGGCAAATTCAATTGACTCATTCGTCTGAGGATGTAATTGTCTTTGCCGCTAATGACGATACCATCCGGCTGTTTTCTCTCAATGAGAAGGATGAACTGGATGCCATCTCTCAAATTCCAGTCGTTTGCGAATATCAAGACGTCTTTCCAGAAGAGCTTCCAGGGATGCCTCCGCACCGGCAAGTTGAATTTGTCATCGATCTTGAGCCTGGCACGGAACCTGTTTGCAAACGTCCTTACAAGCTGGGACCTAAACAGTTGAAGGAGCTGAAGAAACAACTCGATGAACAAGAGCGTATGGGTCTCATCCGACCTAGTTCTTCTCCGTGGGGTTGTGGAATTCTTTTTGTGAAGAAGAAGGATGGAACAGACCGACTTTGTGTTCACTACCGTCCATTGAACAAGAAGACTATAAAGAACAAGTACCCACTTCCCAACATCAACGAGCTGTTTGAACAACTCAAAGGTGCTCAAGTATTCTCCAAGCTTGATCTCCGTATGGGCTATCACCAGATCCGAATTCGTGAGCAAGATATCCCCAAGACGGCTTTCAGAACAAGCTATGGTTCACATGAATACACTGTCATGTCTTTTGGCCTCGTCAATGCTCCGCCGACTTTCTCTCGCATGAGGAACTTCATCTTCAACCCCTACACAAATGACTTCATCTTGGCCTACCTCGATGACATTTTGGTCTTTTCCAAGAACAAGGAAGATCATGCCAAGCACTTACGTTTGGTGCTGGATAAGCTCAGAGAACATCAGTTCTATGCCAAGTTGTCAAAGTGCGAGTTTTGGCTCGATGAGGTTTTCTATCTTGGGCATATCATCACTGCCAAGGGCATAGCGGTGAATCCTAAGAAGGTGTCTGCAATTGTGAATTGGGAACCACCTCAGAACGTGAAGCAACTCCGCAGCTTCCTTGGTCTCGCAAGCTATTGTCGAGGGTTCGTTGAGAACTTCTCAAAGATCTCAAAGCCGCTTTCCAACCTTCTCCAGAAGCACGTCAAGTACGTTTGGTCTCCTGAATGTGACATCGCTTTCAACACCTTGAAAGAGAAATTAGTCACCGCTCCAGTTCTTACTCCTCCTGATGAATCCAAACCGTTCGAGGTCTTCTGTGATGCCTCTCTTCAAGGTCTTGGTGCAGTGTTGATGCAAGAGAAGAAAGTTGTGGCCTATACTTCTCGCTAGTTGAAGCCCAATGAAAAGAACTACCCCACTCATGACCTCGAGTTGGCGGCAGTTGTGCATGCTCTTTTGACTTGGAGACATCTCTTATTGGGAAGAAAAGTGGACATCTTCACTGACCACAAGAGTCTCAAGTACATCTTCACTCAGCCTAATCTCAACCTCAGGCAGACTCGTTGGGTCGAAATGATTCAAGAGTATAATCCGAGTATCGAATATACTCCAGGCAAGGCCAATGTAATTGCTGACGCATTGAGCAGGAAGGCTTACTGCAACAGTTTGATTCTCAAGCCTTACCAACCCGAGCTTTGTGAAGCTTTCCGCAAACTCAATCTGCAAGTTGTTCCTCAAGGTTTCCTCGCCAACCTTCAAGTCTCTCCTACTTTGGAAGATCAGATTCGCGAGGCTCAACTACTTGATGCTATGGTGAAGAAGGTGAAGATTGGGATTGCCAAGAGTCAATCCATGTACAAGTGCTATCGCCTTGATGACAAGGATACTCTCTTCTTCGAGGATTGCATTGTTGTGCCTAAAGGTGACCTTTGTAAAGTCATTATGAACGAGGCTCACAATTCACTCCTCTCTATCCACCCTGGAAGTACAAAGATGTACCAGGACCTCAAGCAGGCGTATTGGTGGACTCGAATGAAGCGCGAGGTTGCTCAGTTCGTGAATGAATGTGATGTCTGCAGAAGAGTGAAGGCAGAACACCAACGACCATCTGGTCTCCTTCAACCTCTTGCCATTCCAGAATGGAAGTTTGACCACATTGAGATGGACTTCGTGACGGGTTTTCCAAAGTCCAAGCGTGGCAATGATGCTATATACGTTGTCATTGACAAACTCACTAAAGTGGCTCACTTTCTGCCTATCAAAGAGTCTATCACAGCAACTCAATTGGCAGAGCTTTATACCTCTCGGATTGTCTCTCTGCACGGCATTCCGTAGTTGATTTCTTCAGATCGTGGCAGCATCTTCACCTCGAAGTTTTGGGATTCTTTTCAGAAGGCCATGGGCACCAACATCCGTTTCAGCACAACTTTTCATCCTCAAACTAGCGGCCAAGTCAAGCATGTCAATCAAATTCTCGAAGATATGCTCAGGGCTTGCGTTATCTCTTTCAGTATGAAGTGGGAAGATTGTCTTCCATATGCCGAGTTCTCCTACAGCAACAGCTTCCAAGCGAGTTCGGGCAAGGCCCCATTTGAAATTCTCTATGGAAGGAAGTGCCGTACTCCTCTTAACTGGTCAGAGACTGGTGAGCGTCAACTTCTTGGAAATGACTTGATGACAGAGGCAGAAGATATGTGTAAAGTCATTCATGATAACCTCAAAGCTGCGCAATCGCGCCAGAAGAGCTACTATGATAGTAAGCATCGTGATTTGGCTTTCGAGATCGGAAATCATGTTTACCTCCGCGTCTCTCCAATGAAAGGTACTCGTCGCTTCGGTATCAAAGGGAAGCTTTCCCCTAGATATGTGGGTCCTTTCAAGATCGTCAGCAAGAGAGGCGATCTCGCCTATCAACTCGAGCTTCCCTCCAACTTTGCAAACATGCACGACGTGTTCCATGTCTCTCAGCTCCGCAAGTGCTTCAAGACCCCTGACCACACTGTCAACTTCGAAGACATTGATCTCCAAGAAGACCTTTCTTATCGTGAGCACCCAGTTGCTATTCTTGAAGAAACTAAGCGCAAGACTCGCAATAAGTCAATCAAATTCCTCAAAGTCAAGTGGTCACATCATTCCGACTGTGAAGCCACCTGGGAACGCGAGGATCACCTCCGTTCTGAGTACCCGGCGTTTCTCCAGTCCTAGATCTCGGGACGAGATCCTTTCGTAGTGGTGGAGTGTTGTAACACCCCGGATGTAATTTACCTTATATGTATCCCAACTCTTGCTGTTCCCGACGCTAAGTTATTTCTTTTTCTTGTTGTCAGGTTTTTGTCTCCGTGTGTTGTTGTCTTTGTCTTGCATCTCATATCATGTCATCATGTGCATTGCATTTGCATACGTGTTCGTCTCATGCATCCGAGCATTTTCCCCGTTGTCCGTTTTGCATTCCAGCGCTCCTATCTCCTCCGGTGCCCCTTTCTACCTCTTTTCATGCGTGGGGGTTAAACATTTCTGTATTGGACCGAGACTTGCCATGCGGCCTTGGTTTACTACCGGTAGACCGCCTGTCAAGTTTCATACCATTTGGACTTTGTTTGATACTCCAACGGTTAACCGAGGGACCGAGAAGGCCTTGTTTGTGTTGCAGCCCAACACCCTTCCAATTTGGCCCAAAACCCACCTAAACCCTCTCCATCACCTAGAGCGTTCGATCACGATCGCGTGGCCAAAAACCATGCTCAATTTGGAGCCTCCTAGCTCCTCCTACCTATAAAATGGTCTCTTCCCCGAAAATTCCGGATCCAAAACCACCCTAACCCTAAATTTTCGTTTCCTCCGCCACCGGACGTGTCCGCTCCCGCCGGAAACGACCCGCGCTGCCGCGCACGGCCAATCGGGGGCCGCCACATGTCCCGCCAGGGCTCCCCGCCGCGCCGGCTCGCCCGGTCCAGGGAGGGCCCCCGTGAGCCCGCGCGCCCCGTGCCTTCGCCCGCGACTCCGCCGCCGTCCTCCTCCCGTCTGGTCGCCGCCCGGCACCGCTGCCGCCGCCCGCCATCTCCGGCCTCCACCAGAGCTCCGCCGTGCTCCTCCTCGCCACCTCGCCGCCGCCTCAACGCCGGCGCCGCCCGGTCGCGCCGTCCTCCTCACGGCCCGCGGCCGCGCCGCCCCTGCCTCCCCGACGCCGCGCCCGCCGTCCCGTGCTCCAGCGAGAGCAACTCCGGCGAGCCCCATCCCGACTCCGGCGAGCATGAACCCGCCTCAGTTCACGTGCGTTCGTCAGCTACAGTAACTCCAGATCTGGATCGGTTGACTTCTTCCCCGAAAACCCTAGCTAATTTGCATCCTTTGACATGTCGTAACTCTGCATCCGTATCTCCGATTCGTGCGTGTAGCATATCAAAATGTTCGTCTCGACGAGTACATCATTTGATCTTATTGCATCACTTTCATTTGAGCTCATCTTGATGCCCGAAATTCTGTTGGAAGAGGGCTATGTGATGAATTTGTCAGTTCTGTTTCAGCAAATAGACTTTTGTCATTTTTGCCATGATTAATGTGTGCATGCTATGATCCTGAGCTCTACATGTGTTTTGTTATATGCCATGCCATCTATACAGATGTGCTTGCCATGTATTTTTGTGATATTTGTGGTGACTAGCACAAGCTTGCAAAGCAGCGTAATCGGTAATGCTGATTTCAGGGACTTAGAATTTCACAAAGTCCGTGTTCTGTTTTTGTCGTTATGCCATATGTTCATGTTGTTTCCTAGCGATCCGTGCCTCTTTTGAGGATGATCAGTAAGGATGATTTGTTAATATTGTGGTGCTCTATCCATCCAGGTGTTTGTTTGCGTTTATGGAGCAGCCTAGCTTGAGTCAATCGAGCTCTACTTTTGCTATAAAGTGAATCCTGGCAGATTGTTGACATGTTTAGCGATTTTGTCGAGGATGTTGCTGTTGATCCGTGCATGCTATGTTGTTGTTCTTGCCATGTATAGCTTCTATGCCATGTCTTCTTCATGGGTGTATGCTTAGTTTGTCATGCCATGCTCTGTAATGAGTGCATCAAGCTCGTAAACATGCCTACTCGTTAACTGATTTGCATGCTACAGTTTTTCATTAAGTCTGGAATCTGTTTATGTTTTTGCCATGTTCACATGCTTGCAATTGTATTTTCTGATCCATTTTGGCTCAAGGTCACTAAGGGACTTTTGTTAAGTGCTTTGAGTAGCTTCATGCCATGCCTTGCTTTGCCAAGGTCACTAAGGGACTTTTGTTAAGTCTGAAACCTGTTCTCATTTGCAGTTTTGCCATGCTTGTTTGAACCTGTTAATGGATGAATTAGCCGTAGCTCAGTGTTCATCTTTTGTCAACCATCATGAGTGGATCCCTGCCATGTATTTTGTTGTCATGTTTGAGTGTTGTAGCATATTTACCTTGATGCATTTAGTTGGTCACTTGCTGATTATCGCAGACCGGTACCATATTTGTTTTGCTTGCCTTTTCCAAACTGTGCATCCGATTCTGGTGATCTTTATATCGACTTCAACCGAAATCACCTCACCTTTCTAGTGGCACTATTGGATTTCCAAGTTGAGACCAGGTTCAATCATTCCTTGTCAAATCTTGCATATGCATCGCATACCACATCCCGCATATCATACCATGTTTGCATCATGTTGTTTGAGCATTGCACGTGGTTGATTGTGTTCCGTTTGCTTGTTGTTCTTGTTTGTTTAGAGCCAGGAGACGAGTTCATGAACGAGGAGCCCGTTGAGTTCGCTTACGAGGATTAAGTCAACTCTGACAACTTTGCAGGCAAGATGACCATACCCTCGAAGTCACTTCTACCTTTGCTTGCTAGCTGCTCGCTCTTTTGCTATGCCTATGCTACGATACCTACCACTTGCTTATCATACCTCCCAAATTGCCATGTCAAACCTCTAACCCACCATGTCCTAGCAAACCGTTGATTGGCTATGTTACCGCTTTTCTCAGCCCCTCTTATAGCATTGCTAGTTGCAGGTGAAGTTTGGAGATCGTTCCTTGTTGGAACATTGTTTATTATTGGGATATCACAATATTATCTTGTTTATCTTAATGAACCTATATAATTGGTAAAGGGTGGAAGGCTCGGCCTTTTGCCTAGTGTTTTGTTCCACTCTTGCCGCCCTAGTTTCCGTCATATCGGTGTTATGTTCCCGGATTTTGCGTTCCTTACGCAGTTGGGTTATAATGGGAACCCCTTGACAGTTCGCCTTGAATAAAACTCCTCTAGCAAGGTCTGACCTTGGTTTTACCATTCGCCACCTAGCCTTTTTTCCCCTTGGGTTTCGCGGACTCAAGGGTCATCTTTGTTTTAAACCCCCGGGCCAGTGCTTCTCTAAGTGTTGGTCCAACCCAGAGCATCGTGCGGGGCCGTCCCTTGGCAACTTAGGTTACGTTGACTCCCGTTCGCTTAGCTTATCCGGTGTGCCCTGAGAACGAGATATGTGCAGCTCCTATCGGGATTTGTTGGCAAAATGGGTGGTCTGGTTGCACTTGTTTTACCATTGTCGAGGATGTCTTGTAACTGGGATGCCGAGTCTGATCGGAATGTCTCGGGAGAAGGAATATCCTTCATTGACCGTGAGAGCTTGTGATGGGCTAAGTTGGGACTCCCCTGTAGGGATTTGAACTTTCGAAAGCCGTGCCCGCGGTTATGGGCAGATGTGAATTTGTTAATGTCCGGTTGTGTAACCGTGTGTGTAACCGTGATGGTCTCTTCTTGGCGGAGTCCGGGAAGTGAACATAGTGTTGGAGTAATGCTTGACGTAGGTTGTTGTAGGATCACTTCTTGATCATAGTTGTTCGACCGTGCTTTCGCATTCTCTTCTCGCTCTCTTTTGCGTATGTTAGCCACCATATATGCTAGTCACTTGCTGCAGCTCCACATCATACCTTGCCTTACCTATAAACTTAAATAGTCTTGATCGCGAGGGTGCGAGATTGCTGAGTCCCCGTGACTCACAGATTACTTCCAAAACCAGATGCAGGGACCGATGATACCGCTCCAGACGATGCGCTTGAGCTCAAGTGGGAGTTCGATGAAGAATCTCGTCGTTACTATGTGTCTTTCCCAGATGATCAGTAGTGGTGCCCAGTTGGGGCGATTGGGGACCGTGTCGCATGTGGGGGTTGATCTTTATTTTGGTACCGCAGTCGGACCATGAGTGTATTGGATGAATGTAATGTTATTCATGTATTTGTGTGACGTGGCGAGTGTAAGCCAACTATGTATCTTTCCCCTTTTATCTATTTACATGGGTTGTTGTGAAGATTACCTTACTTGCGACACTGCTTTCAATGCGGTTATGCCTCTAAGCCGTGCTTCGACACGTAGGAGATATAGCCGCATCGAGGGCGTTACACATGTTTAAATGCAATGTAAGTGCAAATTTGAAACTTTAAAGGAACTGCACTTTTTTGGAAGAGAGAGATAGCACAAGAGAGAGATAGCACCTTTTTTACATGTCTCATTGTAGTTGTTTCAAATTTTAATACAATTAGCCTGAAATAATAGGTAAGTTGCCCCCTATGGGTTTACTCTTTTCGCAAACAGCACGATCCATGGCTGATACATCCATGAACTATTTTTTATGGCTATATACTTGAAGTCTTGAAGTACATATGACATAGTTTCTTTTTCAAGTTCTTACAGGAAATTGTGTCTTTTTCCCAACTGCTTATCTATGTGTGAAAGGAGCTAAACCAAGTTTTTACAAGTATCCCCAGTCATTTAGGGTCTGTTTGGATAGTGTCCACACTGAATCATGTCTGGCTTGGAGCCTCCCTAAACTGTGCCTGGACAGTGTTTGGTTGCTGTCCTGGCACTGCTTCCCTACCTCGTTAAGTGGAGACGGGTGTGCAAGTTATGTTACATATTTTTTGTTACATATACTTCGGGTGCTGTTGGGGGCTTCCTGCTCAATGATTTTGCAGGTACCCCGAGAGGCCCTTGAGTTTGCCGGAATGTCGATTAACTTCCGTTCCGCCAAATTCGGGTACTCCATATGTCCTATTTTCGGCAAAGGTCATGATGAAATTTTCCATGAATTTTAGCATGACTTTGCTAAAAATAGGGCATATGGGGTACTTGCGACTAATGCATGGGCCGGGGTATCTTAGTACTTAATCTCTAGATTTCCAAAATTGTTCCTTGACAATTATTGGCAACTAGCTGTATTCCTCTACCTGAGATATTTTGTGTACATGCAATATATATCCAATCAGTGGGATAAAAAGCCACGAGAAAGTAGAGCTGGACATGTAAGATGCAATCTACTAATGCTTCATTATCACCCTGTTATGCTCAGCCCAACACTCGGAGTCAAGATTGGTGATAGATAGATATCATTCCCATCTTTTGTTACAAGCTAAATTATGTTCCTTGACTCCAAAACCCTTAGTTAGACCATCTGCTACTTGATTAAGTACTAATATACCCCGGCCCTAAATGATGAAAGCTTAGGCTTTTAGGGTGCCTTAGCGTCGACAAACCCTAAATGATTAAACCTTGGCTTTTAGGGTGCCTCGGTGTCGACAAAAACCTAAATGATGAAACCTTAGGCTTTTAGGGTGCCTCGGCGTTGACAAACCCTAAATGATAAAAGCTTAGCTTTTAGGATACCTCAGCGTCGACAAACCCTAAATGATGAGACCATGATAATTCCTCACAAACCAACCCTTAAATAACACTGAGCCATTATGCTGTCACCCTTGAAGCCTTGACAATAACCAACTTAGAGATCTTGTTCCTTGATAATAACCAACTTTTTGACCAAACTTTTTTCCTATTTAGAGCGAAACATGGCCCAGAATGATGAGGCCGGCGGTTCGGGCAGCAAGCAATTCTGGGAGCTGTCCCAGGAGATGGAGGAACAACCTCACCTATATGAGGACGCCGCGGAAGACACCGATCCTGACTACACAACCCCTAGTGGCGTCGGGGATGACACCAATGATGGTGCCGCCGAGGTTGCCACCACTGATGATGGCCGCACACGCACAGATGGCAGCCAACCGAAGAAGCAACGGAAGGACCGGCGCCCAAACACGCTCCGCACCGTCAAGGAGGAATTTACTCAAGTGGACGCCGACGGGAATCCAACGGAGCCCAAACATATAGTCAAGGGGTAATCGGTTCAGCTCGGGTGCATTCTCTGGAGCACCGTCTCGATCAACACCGAGAACCTTAGGCATAAGGACCGAGGGAATTTGCGCAACCTCCTCTTCACCAAGCTGCACGAACGATACAAGTTCCCCGCTGAATTTGAAAACACACGCCTCTTAGGGAATAAAGTGAACAGTGCCACCCTCACGAGGATGAGCACGACCCTGTCTACTTGGAAAAGCGCGGTGAAGAGAATGATTGAGAAAGGTGATAGTTATGAGAAGATCAAGGCGAAAAATCCTTCGATTAGCGAAGAGGACTACAAGGAGTTCAAGATCAAGTGTGAGAGCCGAGCAACCTCCGAATCAAGTCAGTGGGGGAAAGAAATGCGGGAGTCGAACTTAGGGGAACACAAACTCGGTCCCGACGGTTACAGAGTGGCGGAGCCTATATGGGACAAGGAGGACGCGGAGCGTGCCGAGCAAGGCCTACCGCCCCGCTTCGAGAAATACAACAGTAACAAGCAGACCAGGAACTATGTCAGGGCCCGGTACAAGGAGGACTCAATAACAAAGGAGCTTACCACGGATCCGAAGACCAGGGCGCTTGAGATTGTTCTGGCGAAGGAGACTGAAAGCAGTAGCGCGGGGTCGTCTCAGAGCACCCTTGCTTGGGACAGCACTCTAAATAGGGCGTTGAACGTAATGAAAAACAAGGACAAGCTCACTAAGCCGTCGTCAGCTGGTCGTGTGGCCGGCAAAGGCTTGTCCACAAAATGGTCGTCATACTATACCGCTGGTGGGCGAAAGGAGAAAAAGGCCAGCTCGGAAAGCCAGTCGCGCGAGGTTGAAGCACTCAAGGCGCAAGTGGCGCAGATTCCGGAGATTGTTCAAGAGCAAGTGCAACAACAACTGGGATCGACGCTCACCGGCATTATGCCTACCTTGATTCATGGGATAACGATGTGGATTGCGGGTGGCCAACAGGGGCCGCCACCGATTCCCAGCTTCACGGCCTGCAACTCGCACAACGCGCAGGCGGCGCCATTGGTGTCTCCGGCGGCGGCGGTATTGGTGTCTCCGGCGGCGGCGGTATTGGTGTCTCCGACGCCGGCATTGGAGCTTAATGCACCCGGGTGTATGCCGGCCGACACCTCGCCAGCAAGCGGCCCCTCCGTCAGTTGCACGCCCGCCATTGGCGGTGCCTCGACATTAGCCGAGCTCGACGCCATCATCATGGTAACTAATTAAGCCTCTCGGCCGAGGACTTCATCTTCTTGCCTTTGACTGGGCATCCCTAACGCCCTACATGTTTTCGCAGGGCGCCGCCGATGTTCCTTGCACTCTCCTGCACTTCGTGAACGACGAGTTGGTCGATGTCGCCAAGGGAAAAATCGTTCAACCGGGCAACCCCGTGTTCCACGGTAAACCGATGCCACCCATCGCGTATAGGGTTCAACTGGTTCGGGTGCTGCCAGGCTGCGACAAGTTGTTACTTCCGATTCAACCCGCCGGG
The DNA here is from genome assembly GCF_002162155.2 of Triticum dicoccoides. Classification (NCBI taxonomy): domain Eukaryota; kingdom Viridiplantae; phylum Streptophyta; class Magnoliopsida; order Poales; family Poaceae; genus Triticum; species Triticum dicoccoides. The sequence continues at coordinate 56,181,642 of NC_041386.1, read as the reverse complement.
GCCGACGAAGATGATCTGATGACCCTTAGCGCCTGCCTAAGCTGGCCCCTACTTTGGCCGAAGAGCCAGATCCGTTTGGGGGCGGGGGACACCACCCCAAAGACAACACCGCCAGTCGTGCCGGTGCCAAGCCATGGCAAGACCGCCGCAATGCTACCGGACATGGCGGACATCCCTATGGCAAAGGATCCAAACATGCATATGGCATAGGATCTTAATGACGACGACAACGACGACGGCCATACATTTAGCAACGTTGATAAGTACTTTGCCGAACATGGGTACGATGACGAATTCTGCGGGCCTCTTTCTCAAGAACCCAACCAAGACGACCGCGGTCTAGCTGGTACGTCGGAGAAACCTAGTTGCAACAGGCGTTGTCTGGCGTTCAGTTCTCAGGAGACGCCTCCAGCTGCCGACTTCACCGAGGCTCAGATAGCCGAGGTGCCAAATATTATCAGCCCCAACACACTCAAGAAGGCGGTCTGTGAGCAGAACTCGGTCCCATTACAACAGAAGAAGAAGGGACGGAAAAGAAAGAGTGACAATGGTGCGAGCCAGCCGGCACCGAGTACGATCTGTGCTTAGGACGGGCCACCTTCACCTAAGGATATCTCGAGGAGGGTGCATGTGGTGGGTAGGGAGATGCTACCGACAAATATGCTCAATGCTGCAACCGGTGCTATGCGGAGTCTGCATGACAGTGTTCTTTCTTTGGAGAAGCGGCGTGTCAGAGAGAATGTTGTGGCATACCCGGTTTTCGTGGCCAAGGTGCCAGAGGGCAAGGGCTTTGTGGATGGCGCCATCGGGGGTACGATCGTCCTGCGGTTTGATGACATCTTTGCTATGTTTAACCTTCATCCGCTGCACTACACCTTCGTTCGGTTGTTTTCGCTGAGTATGGAGATGCGGATCATTAGAGACAAGACCCCGGACATCGTGATAGTCAACCCCTTCTACATGCGTGCCAAGCTCTTGGGCAGCACTGGGGACTGCCAAGTCGCGAGTTCACACCTCGAAGGCGTCATTCTGGCAAACCCAGATAAGGATAACTTCCTCGTGTCTTACTTTCCTGAGTAAGTCATCCCTTAACCGCCCCAAAACAAATGATTTCTTAGATTTCGATCGTTCTTTCTTTTTTCTAACATTCCGTGTTCTGTGCAGTGGCACACATTGCACACTCATCCTCTTAAGCCCGAAATATTCCATGGCCACGTATTTCGACCCGAATCGTGACTCCAAGATAGATTACACAAATATCAAGAAAGTTCTTGATGATGTTCTCCCCGACTACGCCAAATCTGGAGGCACCTTCACCAGGCCAGTTCGTAGGTACGACAGGCACGTGTTCGCCCACAATACTAAGTTCTGCTGCGTCAAGCAGCCGCCTGGCGGTCAGAAGGATGCCTACTACGCCCTCCATCACATGCGGCCGATCGTACGGGACCATCATCACCTTCTGCTACCAGATAATCTCAAAGATTGGGCCGCGAGCTTGTCGACAATCCAGGACGCGGACATCAGACAAGAATTCTTTCGCATCCAGTCGGAGTTTGCGGACATCATCCATCAAGATGTCCTTCATACCTCGGGGCAGTTCTACCTCAGATATCAACCGTCTAACAATGAGATAGACACAACGCTACAAATGCAGGCTGACAACACCCGCGATTTCATGACAATCACGACAGACGGCGGCTTCATCCACGCTCCGGTCCCATGAGTCGAGTCGAAAGTAGTGATGCTATGTGTAGTTCTGAAACATTGATTGGCTCATGTTGTAATTAATCTTTAATGAACTTGTATGTCTCTTTGATTTGGACAGTCGTTCAACTTAGATGTAACCGATGCTATTTATTAGTAGGACCATGAATCGTGCTATTAATGTCTTGCTTTTCTCTTCCGATCCTTTTGTTGCATATTTATATATTGCTTATGTATTGTCTATTGTTTGGCTTGTGCGTAGAGATGCCGTCGTATGTCGTGTACAAGGGTAAGGTTCACGGAGTCTACGACGACTGGGAGGAGTGTCGGAGACAGGTTCACCATTTCAGCGATAACAGTTATAAAGGGTACACCACTAGGGCGGAGGCAGAATCTAGATACGCCCGCTATCTAGCAGGAGAGAGGAGGGATCGTTGGAGGAACCGGATGAAGACTAGTTTCATTGCGATGATGCTCATCGTGATGACCGCAACTCTCTTCTATGTGATGGTAGTTTAGATGATCGATATCGACTTGTAATGTGAAGACAAACTCGCTACTCGCGGTCTCGAGACTTGTAATGTTCTATCTTTGTTTGGTCTTTTGAATTCGGAGACTAATATGATGAATTGTATTCAGAGACTAATCTTCTATCGTATTTGATGAATCTGCTGTTGCTGTGTGCTGTTGTCTAAATTCTGTACAATAATATATTTTGTAACTTGTGAAAATATCAGAAATGAAAAAAATCCCTAATATTCATACTAGTGACGCACCACACAAGACACTAATGGCGCACTGTGATAATCACACTAATGGCGCATCACCCACTGGTGCGCCATTAGTATGCCAAAGCACATGGGTACATATGGGCCCCTGGGAGGCATTCTACTGGCGCACTGTGGGCTATACTAATGGCGCACTAGGTGGTGCGCCATTTGAACACCAGATACTAATGGCACACCAGAGGTGCACCATTAGAATTTAATTCTAATGGCGTGATGCTAGTGGTGCACCAGTAGTGCGCCATTAGTAGGCAAAACTGGTGCGCCACTAGCATGCCTTTTCCAAGTAGTGCCATGCCGATGTCGACCTCAACTCGCAAGCGCCAAAGTCGGAGGGGTTCCCGGGGCTTGGGCTCTACAGATCCTTCCTCTAGAGCGACGATGACGAGCTCCTCCCTGGGTGCGCGAGGGGCTCCGGGCTCCCTCCCTATCGTGAATGACTTCCGTGATGAGTTAGCTCATGCTTTGTTTCATGGAGTGTATTTTTTTGTGAAGCTTGATTGACGACTTGTATGTTTAAGTGGGATATCTCATTTGTATGGATAAAGTAAAATTTATCATGTTTTGCATGCTTCATTTGTAAAGATGGTTCGTTTATGTCAATTGTGAGCAGGAGGTGGCCACACAAGAGCCGGCTACACCAAATCCGGAAGGAAATAGGGTCCAAAGTAGTCAAATGATTGAGAAGTCAATCTAACCATGCCATCCATACACCTCTTTGGTTTAGAGTTAGTTCTGCAACGCCCTCGATGCGGCTATATCTCCCACGTGTCGAAGCACGACTTAGAGGCATAGCCGCATTGAAAGCAATGCTGCAAGTGACGTAATCTTCACACAACCCATGTAATACATAAGGGAAAGAGTTACATAGTTGGCTTATAGTCGCCACTTCACACAATTACATGAATAAAGCATTACATCATCCAGATACAAACAAGGTCTGACTACGGAACCAAAATAAAAAGAAGACTACCCCAAATGCTACACAGATCCCTGATCGTCCCAACTGGGCTCCACTATTGATCAACTGAGACGAAACAACACAAAGAACAATATCTTCAACGAGCTCCTCCTTGAGCTCGGTTGCGTCACCTGCTCGGTAACATCGGCACCTGCAAACTGGTTTTGGAAGTAACTGTGAGTCACGGGGACTCAACAATCTTACACCCTCGCGATCAAGACTATTTAAGCTTATGGGTAAGGTAAAAGGTATGAGGTGGAGCTGCAGCAAGCGACTACCATGTTTGGTGGCTAACATACGCAAATGAGAGCGAGAAGAGAAGGCAAGGAACGGTCGATAAAACTATGATCAAGAAGTGACCCTAGGACAACCTATGTCAAGCATTACTCCAACACCGTGTTCACTTCCCGGACTCTGCCGGGAAGAGACCATCACGTCTACACACGCGGTTGATGCATTTTAATTAAGATCAACTTCAGGTTTTCTACAACCGGACATTAACAAATTCCCATCTGCCCATAACCGCAGGCACGGCTTTCGAAAGTTCAAAACCCTGCAGGGGAGCCCCAACTTAGCCCATCACAAGCTCTCACGGTCAATGAAGGATATTCCTTCTCCCAGGAAGACCCAATCAGGCTCGGAATCTCGGTTACAAGACATTTCGACAATGGTAAAACTAAACCAGCAAAGCCACCCGGATGTGCCGACAAATCCCGATAGGAGCTGCGCATATCTCATTCTCAGGGCACACCGGATTGTCCAAACTTCCGGTAGGCGAGGCCAGAGTTGCCCCTGGTGGCCACCTGCGGCTGACAAGTTGGACCAACACTCAAAGGAGCACTGGCCCGGGGGTTTAAACAAAGATGACCCTTGAGCCTGCAGAACCCAAGGGAAAAAAGGCTAGGTGGCAAATGGTAAAACCAATGTTGGGCCTTGCTAGAGGAGTTTTATTCAAGGTGAACTATCAAGGGGTTCCCATTATAACCCAACCGTGTAAGGAACGCGAAATCCGGGAACATAACACCGATATGAGGGAAACTAGGGCGGCAAGAGTGGAACAAAACACCAGGCATAAGGCCGAGCCTTCCACCCTATACAAAGTATATAGATGCGTTAATTAAAATAAGAGATATTGTGATAACCCAACAAATATCTATGTTCCAACATGGAACAAACTCCATCTTCACCTGCCACTAGCAACGCTATAAGAGGGGCTGAGCAAAGCGGTAACATAGCCAAACAACGGTTTGCTAGGACAAGGTTCGTTAGAGGCTTGGCTTAGCAATATGGGAGGCATGATAAGGCAAGTGGTAGGTATCGCAGCAAAGGCATAGCAAAAGAGCGAGCATCTAGCAAGCAAAGATAGAAGTGATTTCGAGGGTATGGTCATCTTGCCTGAGATCCCGCAAGGAAGAAGAACGAGTCCATGAAGAAGACAAACGGACGTAGTCGAACGAATCCTCACAAACGCGATGTTATCAGAACTAACCCGAAGAAGCATCACTGGAAAGAAGCAAACAACATCGTAAAGAACCACCACATAAACATGGCACGATGCGCAAACAAGTATGATGCATGTCCGGTTTAATGAGGCATGGCATGGCAAAGTGCACAAGCAATCCTACAAATTAAGTGAAGCTCAATATGCAATGAGTTTCATATTGACGGAACACCACATCAATTATTTAGTTCACTCCCGGTTAGGTACTCAACAATATTAAAGGTTGGTTAACATGGCAACAGGTGAAACATGAGTGAAACATAGTTAGGCATTTTAAATGAGGCCAGAAACATCAAACAACAATTCCGGTATATCCTCATGTGCATTAGCAATTTAAAGCAAACAACAATTTTAAACATCTTAATGTTGTTAACATGATGCGGATGACATGTTCAAGTTTATGCAATTTTAAGAAAATGTTGACATGATAAGATATAAGGCATTTTTCATCGTGGCCGAAACGAAGGGGGTGCCACGGCAACAATTCCGAAAATACTGCCCCGGCAACATAACGGTTCCGGTAGCTCAAGGAGATATCGGTGCAAAGGAAGTGTGACGGGAGCGTGCAAAAGATGGTGGGGTGATCCCGGTTACCGGGTTCCCACGGGTCGACGACGGTGACATGGCAAAAGGGGGGCAACATGCACCGACAATTCGAGCACAGAGCAAGCATGAGCATCTCATACATCACACATGCATTCATTCACGGGCGGTCGTCTCGGGGTTATACCTTCGAAGCGTGCGTTATCGAAGCGGTTCGAGTTCGATGTTGTGTAGGGGAAGTAGACGTTTTCGGGACGTTCATAGTGGAAGTAGTCGTTATCGCATGCTCTAGGGTCGACGGTAGAGGTTCTCGCGATCTCGGCGACGGTAGTGGTACATGTTTATTGTTGCGTGAGTTTCCATAGATGTTCGGGGTCACGGTGAGGAACTTGATGCATCGTTGCTCTTTGCATCCGAGGAATCCCGCGTAGTCGTACACGAGTCATAGTCGAACTTGACGGTTCCGTTACACAGTTCTTCGGAGACGGTAGTTGTTCTCGGTTCGTAGACGAACTTGACGGATCCGAGGGCTTCGGCCATCGGGGTACTTGACCCAACGCCGAGTAGTCGTACGTTTTGAAGAGGAACTTGGTGTCCGAAGGTGTACTTGGCGGACAACGGTCATCGTGGAAGTAGTGGTACTTAGGCGTTTCGGTCAGCACTCGTTCGGGCATCCAAGGTCTTCGGCGCTATGGTAGTCGAACTTGACATTTCCAAGGGGCTCCAGGTGTCGGGGTAATTGGCGACTCCGCATGGTCTCTGAAAAACTTGAAGGACCGGTTGCTCCGAGTCCTCGGTCGTCATGCTGCTTGCCGAAAACCCAAGAACAAGAAGGCCTTGGCGAGATCCAAAACAACACCAAAAAGGCCTCGGTTGATAGCGTTCAAAAGGACACGATGAACTGGTTGCCTCCGATGGCGGCAGGTTTCGCAGATGGGGTGCTCGCAGGAGTGGTAGAAGCATGTGGCACGGGCAGCAGGAGGTTGCTCGCTGGCGCGGGCTCACCGGAGCATCCGGTGCTCGCGGTGGCAAGGCGAAGCAGGGCTGAGCAGCAACAGGAGTAGAGGCGGAGGCGATCTCGCGCAAAGAAGGCGGCATCCGTCAAACCATGCCCTGGTGGCTCGATGTAGGGATGCGGGGGCGCTCGAGGCAGTGCCGGAACCTGCGGGTGGCGACGCGAGAGGACCCGGGCGGAGGAGACCCGAGGCGGCGGGGCACTCTAGTGGGGTAGGCAGGACGGCGGCGGCAGCCATGGGAGGTGGAGCTCGTGGTAGGAGGGAGGCGCTGCAGCGGCGCGGGAACGGCGGCACTTGGACTCGTCGGATCCAGTGCGAGGAGGACAGGAGCGGGCGGCCGGCGTGGTGCTCCTGGACGGGCAGCTCAGGCGCGAGGCTAGGAGGATAACCAGGGGGTGACAAGGTCGCCTGCAGGTGACCAGAGGCTGGCCAGGGTGGCCGCCGGCGGCGTCGGCGGGGGAAGATGGAAGGGTGAGGAGAGGGGATCCTCTGGCGGCGCGGGGGAGATGGTGAGGGAGAGACGCGGGGATCGAGCACAACGCCAGGGGATCGGGCGCGGGGTTTTGGCGCTGTCCCTCTCTCTATGCGTGTGTGGCGGCGCCAGGAGGAAGGGGGGGATCGAGAGGGAGAGAGGCTGAGCGAGGCTAGGGTTGTAGAGGCGGCTGGGCCTAGGAGGCTGCGGGAGGCCTTGGGCCGAGAGGAGCAAATGTCCAGGGAGGTGGGCTCTCTCTTCTCTCTCTCTGTGACTCTAAAGGAAAAAACAGAGATAAGAAAGAAAAGAAAGGGAGGTTAGGGGAAGAAGTTGGACACGCGGATAATTTCCCCGGACTCGCAAAAATGTGAGGAATTTAAATAAAATGGCAAGAGGATTTTTGGAGAACAAAAGATTTGCACATGTTGAATTTAATTCAACATGTTTGAATTTTGAAACCCATTCGAAAGGACTCTAAATGGGCTGAGATTTTTTTGAGGAGCCTCAATAAAAGAGATGAGAAATATTGGCAAGGTTTGAAGGTCAAACTCGAAGAGGAATAGACATGAAAAATATTGTGCACATGTGTTATGGGTGATTCCGAAGATGGAATATTTAATATAGCTCCCTAATATCGGGAGGATATGTTATAAAGAGAATCACCATGTGAATTCCCTCGATTTAAATGGATCAAAGATCCATGCCATTTATTTAGTTGAGTTAAGAAAAGAAATGACATGATGGCATGATGACATGATGCAATGCATATGATGCAATGATGAATGAAATGAACCAAACAAATCACACGACGAATCCTGGAAACCCTGGAAGGCATCTGAAGCTCCGGTCTTGGGGCGTGACAACACTCCACAACTAAGAGAGGATCTCGTCCCGAGATCTAGGATGGCACCGGATCGAAAACGTAAGAGGAAGAGGTAAAACAAAGTTGCTTATTTGACAAACGAGTGAAACCAATGAACCTTCAGAGGTTAAACGATTGGAAAGAAGAATACAATGGAGGTGAACGAAGTTGAAAACACTCTGTTAGAAAAGAGGAACAAGGAACATCATGAGAGCCCTATAGGTTGAAAGACATGAGAAAAGGGTTGCAATGGGCAAGAAGTACATGCGGGCACTCCGGTAGAACGAGATGTACAAGGAACGATAAGGATCAATTACGACAACACTCCGATTGAAAAGTGATAAGCAACTTGATAAGATGAAAAAGAATTTGAGCAGAGGGCACAACACTCCGGTTAAATGGATAAGCACGAAAAGAACATGATCCTGACAAAACAAGAAGATGGGTTGAAGCGAGCAACATCACAATGCCTCCGGAAGAAATGAGAGGATGGAATGGAATGAACGGAGGAGAAAACAACATCTTCTACCTCAAATGAGCTTGAAAATCATCTTTAGGAGAAGGGTCGAACGTAGTTGTTGGGAAACCAACAACGAAAAGAGCAAGGTTGTATTGGGCTTATGGAGAACATCTAAAAACTATGAGGTGAAATTCCGCCACTAACGGAAATAATAGATTGGATTGATATGAATGAGGAGACGAGAAACTTATTTCACCGGGAGAATAATTGAAGAACTCGGGTCATTTATAAGCACCATAAATAGCAACAATCCTTAGGGAAGGCTTTGGTGAAATATAACCCAAGATAATTCCAATGAAGAGATTGATGGATTTAAAATATCTCATTCTTGACAAGATGCGAATCATGAAACACGAACTCAAATTGACAAGAATGACATAACACCACCTCAAAAGTTTAGATAGGAAGAACTGCACTCCGGATTGCAAGATGAAGAATGCTTGAACTCCTTAGAAAAGAATCTCGATGACAACTTCGAGAAGGAATTAAATCCTTGATGAACCATCATGTAGAACCTTCATGAAGAACTCCGGTAAACAAAAGAATGATCAAATGTAAGGAAAGAGAAGTTGAAAACACAAGGTGAATCCTTGTAATGATTAGATGGATCTTCATGACGTGAAAATTGAGAGAGCTTGGAACTCTGGAAAAGAAAAGATGAATCAAGTGAAACTGAGAATTTGATGAGCCTCCGGAATAAAGAATTAACCATTTGGGTGAATCAAGAATAAGAATTACATTATGCTTATCCTTCACCAATTAAATTGATGACCAATAATGGATTTGACATATTACTTATTCTTATAGAAAGGATTAAGAGAGATATAGCGCAAACTTGAGAAGGTCTTGAACGAACCACTGTAAGGATTCAAAATGAACGAAGTAAAGGGATGAATCGCCGGGTAATAATTTGCAAATGAACGAAGATATATGAGAGAATTTAGATACAAGAGAACGAAGAGATCAAAAGCTGATAAGAGAATACTTGAATGATGCACCGGTAAGATTTGGAGAATGATAGCTGAAGGCTGAGAATGAAAAAAAACCTGAATTGATGGACTCCGGATAATCAAACTGAGAAGACTCTTGAATTGCTCTGGATAGGTGAAAAAAATTCCCACAATCGAAAATAATTATGAGAGGATGGCAACAAGCTAGAATCACGAATCTTGATGAGAATGGAGCAAGATTAAAGACAAACTTTTCTTCGGTCTTCAAAATCCGAGAAAGACGACGAGAAACACCACCATGAATTATTGAGGCACTCCGGAATGAAGAATGGAAAGGTTGAGCCAACGATGAAAAGAAATGAAAGATCTTGGAGAAAGGCATTTGACTGATGACAATTCATTCTTACGTCAAACTTTGAAACGAATTTAGGATAGCTCCGGGAAAATTAGAAGAGTCAGGTAAGATCCTGGGAGAAGACCTGTGGGTTAGGGCCCACTCAAAGAAACGCCGTTGAAAAGGTCGCTTGGAAGATAGACTACACCGGTTGAATGAGGGAACATCCTCGAAAGATCTTGAACGAATGCAGAGTGGAAACACGAGTCTTAGAGATATCTTGAGCACTCCGGAACAATTGAATAGCGAGAAGTAGATGATTAAGAGGAGCACCAGCATGAGAAAGCATTGAAATGAGGAAAGGATATGATGAACAAAGCTTGACTTGAAACCACCGGCGAAGAAAAGGAATGATGAATGATGAACTTGAGGCCCCGTTAGAATCTTTATGAGAATCACCGGATACAAACATTGAATGAAAGGAAATAAGAAAGTTCACATGAATCAATTGGATACTCGATTAAGATATCTGAGTCCTCGAAGAAAAAGGGTGGGAGGGTGGGAAAACAAAGACAACTTGGGATGGATGAAAACAAACACCGTTTGGAAGAACTGAGATAGGATCTTGCAAATAGAAAAAATGATAGGATCATCTTGAAGAGAATCGCACCGGTTGAAAAGGATTGACATGACAATCTCGACTATCATGAAGGATTAGTGTCTCCATAGGAATATGGGAACACCACTAAGGAAAAGGCATGGAATCAACATTTGACTTTGAAGCAACTCGAATACCACAACTCAAAACAAAACAAAGGATTGGCTTGTGGAATAAGCCAGAACAAACATATGATAGAGATTTCGTCCGAAGTTTTCGTGGTGGGGCCTACACGGGCTCGATCATACATCACCATCATGTACAAGGCAGTGCACATGACATACGAAGCGTCCCCGAGTCAGCATAGCCTAGGACTCTTTAAGACACAACGAGACCACTGTAAAACCAACCGTGGATAGGCGGACCACTAGACGTCGAACCCCAATTTCATATCATCCATCTGTCGGAAAGATATCCTAAGAGCTACTTGAATTCCCACTTATAAACTCCCAAAACTTTCCGGTTATGCAATCAGGTGTTGGGGATACAGGGGAAGCATAATATCTCACCCAAAACTAGCAAATCCTACATCCAGATGTATCCATCCTTCAACACATCACCAAGAAACCTTCGGAAATCGTTTACGTCAACCTTCAAAAAGCATCCGTTATACGAGTTATGGCAATACTCCCGAACTCCCGCCCAGTATTGGGTGGCGTCGAGGTTATCTCACCAACAACTGCATAAAAGAGACTCCCGAACTCCCGCCCAGTATTGGGTGGCGTCGAGGTTATCTCACCAACAACTGCATAAAAGAGATTTTCAATGTCGGCGAAACTAAACTCAGGTATTCCAGAACTGCAACGATAAAATTGTGACGACAACACCTCGGAGCTCAACTCCCTAGGACACTGCCACAACCCCTAAATGTCAGGAGGCACCAAGAACGATGTTCTCATCACAATACCATCGGGACGATTCCAAGATACCCCCGTGATCCTAAAAAAATTTAGTGAAATTTGAGAAGAGAAGAGTCAAAACTCTACGTCAGGATGCCTCACTAGAGCGACGAAGGGACTGAGGAGTAAAAAGAATCCTACACTCTGATATATATAATCCTAAATGACTCAAAACATTTTTCTAGACTCAACAACGCCAACGTTTCGATCAAGCAGGGGGATCCTAAAGTCATGGAAGGCTCTGATTACCAACTTGTAACGCCCTCGATGCGGCTATATCTCCCACGTGTCGAAGCACGACTTAAAGGCATAGCCGCATTGAAAGCAATGTCGCAAGTGAGGTAATCTTCACACAACCCATGTAATACATAAGGGAAAGAGTTACATAGTTGGCTTACAGTCACCACTTCACACAATTACATGAATAAAGCATTACATCATCCAGATACAAACAAGGTCCGACTATGGAACCAAAATAAAAAGAAGACTACCCCAAATGCTACACAGATCCCCGGTCATCCCAACTAGGCTCCACTACTGATCAACTGAAACGAAACAACACAAAGAACGAGATCTTCAACGAGCTCCTCCTTGAGCTCGGTTGCGTCACCTGCTCGGTAACATCGGCACCTGCAAACTGGTTTCGGAAGTAACTGTGAGTCATGAGGACTCAGCAATCTTACACCCTCGCGATCAGGACTATTTAAGCTTATGGGTAAGGTAAAAGGTATGAGGTGGAGCTGCAGCAAGCGACTAGCATGTTTGGTGGCTAACATACGCAAATGAGGGCGAGAAGAGAAGTCAAGGCACGGTCGATAAAACTATGATCAAGAAGTGATCCTAGAACAACCAACGTCAAGCATTACTCCAACACCGTGTTCACTTCCCAGACTCTGCCGAGAAGAGACCATCACGGCTACACACACAGTTGATGCATTTTAATTAAGATCAACTTCAGGTTTTCTACAACCGGACATTAACAAATTCCCATCTGCCCATAACCACGGGCACGGCTTTCGAAAGTTCAAAACCCTGCAGGGGAGCCCCAACTTAGCCCATCACAAGCTCTCACGGTCAACGAAGGATATTCCTTCTCCCAGGAAGACCCGATGAGGCTCGGAATCCCGGTTACAAGACATTTCGACAATGGTAAAACTAAACCAGCAAAGCCACCCGGATGTGCCGAGAAATCCCGATAGGAGCTGCACATATCTTGTTCTCAGGGCACACCGGAATGTCCAAACTTCCGGTAGGCCAGCCCAGAGTTGCCCCTGGTGGCCACCGGCGGCTGACAAGTTGGACCAACACTCAGAGGAGCACTGGCCCGGGGGTTTAAAAAAGATGACCCTTGAGCCTGCAGAACCCAAGGGAAAAAAGGCTAGGTGGCAAATGGTAAAACCAATGTTGGGCCTTGCTGGAGGAGTTTTATTCAAGGTGAACTGTCAAGGGGTTCCCATTATAACCCAACCGTGTAAGGAACGCAAAATCCGGGAACATAACACTGATATGAGGGAAACTAGGGCGGCAAGAGTGGAACAAAACACCAGGCATAAGGCCGAGCCTTCCACCCTTTACCAAGTATATAGATGCGTTAATTAAAATAAGAGATATTGTGATATCCCAACAAATATCCATGTTCCAACATGGAACAAACTCCATCTTCACCTGCAACTAGCAACGCTATAAGAGGGGCTGAGCAAAGCGGTAACATAGCCAAACAACGGTTTGCTAGGACAAAGTTGGTTAGAGGCTTGGCTTAGCAATATGGGAGGCATGATAAGGCAAGTGGTAGGTATCGCATCAAAGGCATAACAAAAGAGCGAGCATCTAGCAAGCAAAGATAGAAGTGATTTCGAGGGTATGGTCATCTTGCCTGAGATCCCGCAAGGAAGAAGAACGAGTCCATGAAGAAGACAAACGGACGTAGTCGAACGAATCCTCTCAAACGCGACGTTATCGGAACTAACCCGAAGAAGCATCACCGGAAAGAAGCAAACAACATTGTAAAGAACCACCACATAAACATGGCACGATGCGCAAACAAGTATGATGCATGTCCGGTTTAATAATGCATGGCATGGCAAAGTGCACAAGCAATCCTACAAATTAAGTGGAGCTCAATATGCAACGATTTACATATTGACGGAACACCACATCAATTATTTAGTTCACTCCCGGTTAGGTACTCAACAATATTAAAGGTTGGTTAACATGGCAATAGGTGAAACATGAGTGAAAACATAGTTAGGCATTTTAAATGAGGCCAGAAACATCAAACAACAATTCCGGTATATCCTCATGTGCATTAGCAATTTAAAGCAAACAACAATTTTAAACATCTTAATGTTGTTAACATGATGCGGATGACATGTTCAAGTTTATGCAATTTTAAGAAAATATTGACATGATAAGATATAAGGCATTTTTCATCATGGCAGAAATGAAGAGGGTGCCACGACAACAATTCCGAAAATGCTGCCCCGACAACATAACGGTTCAGGTAGCTCATGGAGATATCGATGCAAAGGAAGTGTGACGGGAGCGTGCAAAAGATGGTGGGGTGATCCCGGTTACCGGGTTCCCACGGGTCGACGACGGTGACATGGCAAAAGGGGGGCAACATGCACCGACAATTCGAGCACGGATCAAGCATGAGCATCTCATACATCACACATGCATTCGTTCACGGGCGGTCGTCTCGGGGTTATACCTTCGAAGCGTGCGCTATCGGAGCGGTTCGAGTTCGATGCGGTGTAGGGGAAGTAGACGTTTTCGGGACGTTCATAGTGGAAGTAGTCGTTCTCGCATGCTCTAGGGTCGACTGTAGAGGTTCTCGCGATCTCGGCGACGGTAGTGGTACATGTTTATCGTTGCGCGAGTTTCCATAGATGTTCGGGGTCACGGCGAGGAACTTGATGCATCGTTGAACTTGGCGTCCGAGGAATTCCGCGTAGTCGTACACGAGTCATAGTCGAACTTGACGGTTTCATTACACGGTTCTTCGGAGACGGTAGTTGTTCTCGGTTCGTAGACGAACTTGACGGATCCAAGGGCTCCGGCCATCGGGGTACTTGACGCAACGCCGAGTAGTCATACGTTTTGAAGAGGAACTTGGTGTCCGAAGGTGTACTTGGCGGACAACGGTCGTCGTGGAAGTAGTGGTACTTAGGCGTTTCGGTCAGCACTCATTCGGGCATCCAAAGTCTTCGGCGCTATGGTAGTCGAACTTGACGTTTCCAAGGGGCTCCGGGTGTCGGGGTACTTGGCGACTCCGCGTGGTCTCTGAAAAACTTGAAGGACCGGTTGCTCCGAGTCCTCGGTCCTCATGCTGCTTGCCGAAAAGCCAAGAACAAGAAGGCCTTGGCGAGATCCAAAACAACACCAAAAAGGCCTCGGTTGATAGCGTTCAAAAGGACACGATGAACTGGTCACCTCCGACGGCGGCAGGTTTCGCAGATGGGGTGCTCGCAGGAGTGGTAGAAGCATGTGGCAAGGGCTGCAGGAGGTTGCTGGCTGGCGCGGGCTCACCGGAGCATCCGGTTCTCGCGGTGGCAAGCCGAAGCAGGGCTGAGCAGCAGCAGGAGTAGAGGCGGAGGCGAGCTCGCGCAAAGCAGGCGGCATCCGTTGACCCATGCCTTGGCGGCTCGATGTAGGGGCGCGGGGGCGTTCGAGGTAGTGCCGAAACCTGCGGGTGGCGACGCGAGAGGACCCAGGCAGAGGAGACCCGAGGAGGCGGGGCACTCTAGTGGGGTAGGCAGGATGGCGGCGGCAGCCATGGGAGGTGGAGCTCGTGGCAGGAGGAAGGCGCTGCAGCGGCGCGGGAACGGCGGCACTTGGACTCGTCGGATCCAGTGTGAGGAGGACAGGATCGGGCGGCCGGCGTGGTGCTCCTAGACGGGCAGCTCAGGCGCGAGGCTAGGAGGAGAACCAGGGGGCGACAAGGTCGCCTGCAGGTGACCAGAGGCTGGCCGGGGTGGCCATCGGCGGCGTCGGCGGGGGAAGATGGAAGGGCGAGGAGAGGGGATCCTCTGGCGGCGCGGGGGAGATGGTGAGGGAGAGACGCGGGGATCGAGCACAACACCAGGGGATCAGGCGCGGGGTTCTGGCGCTGTCCCTCTCTCTATGCGTGTGTGGCGGCGCCAGGAGGAAGGAGGGGATCGAGAGGGAGAGAGGCTGATCGAGGCTAGGGTTGTAGAGGCGGTTGGGCCTAGGAGGCCATGGGAGGCCTTGGGCCGAGAGGAGCAAATGGCCAGGGAGGTGGGCTCTCTCTTCTCTCTCTCTGACTCTAAAGAAAAAAAACAAAACAAAGATAAGAAAGAAAAGAAAGGGAGGTTAGGGGAAGAAGTTGGACACACAGATAATTTTCCCGGACTCGCAAAAATGTGAGGAATTTAAATAAAATGGCAAGAGGATTTTTGGAGAACAAAAGATTCGCACATGTTGAATTTAATTCAACATGTTTGAATTTTGAAACCCATTCGAAAGGACTCTAAATGGGCTGAGATTTTTTTGAGGAGCCTCGATAAAAGAGATGAGAAATATTGGCAAGGTTTGAAGGTCAAACTCGAAGAGGAATAGACATGGAAAATATTTTGCACGTGTGTTATGGGTGATTCTGAAGATGGAATATTTGATATAGCTCCCTAATATCGGGAGGATATGTTATAAAGAGAATCACCATGTGAATTCCCTCGATTTAAATGGATCAAAGATCCATGCCATTTATTTAGTTGAGTTAAGAAAAGAAATGACATGATGGCATGATGACATGATGCAATGCATATGATGCAATGATGAATGAAATGAACCAAAAAAATCACACGACGAATCCTGGAAACCCTGGAAGGCATCTGAAGCTCCGGTCTTGGGGCGTGACAAGTTCTCCTCGTGTCAGTTCATCGCCATCATACTTTCCCTATTCCAGTGATTTTAGTATCCTGCGAATCAAAGAGGCCCGTAGACTGGTTTAGGTCTAGTCATTTTTTATAAACGTGTTATGTCCAAAATTTAATGAACATGCTCCGGTTTCTACGAAAATAATCCGGTTTCATGTAGTAATTTATTTATTTATTTATTCTTCTGCGGGGGCTTTGCATGTAATTCGTGAGGTCTGAAATGTAAAGTACCCCGACATATGCTCCGAGTTGTGCATGCACTATGACCCAGATGCTCTATATCCCAAATGTCGGCGAAAGGGAGCACATGGAAATAGCCTAGGAGTACATATAGGAGGAAAAATGCGTGAAAAAATATGTACTGTGAAGCATAGCTGTGGTTCGAAAAGGAGACCTAAAGTGATGATAGGTATAGGTCGCACGCACCCAACTAGTGGTGCTAGACATATGACTATTTTTTCCCTAAAAAAGAGGTAAGAGTGCTCAGTACTCCTATTCTATCAACACAAGTCCCATATGACAATAGCGTTCGTGCTACAACTAGCTCTTCTCCCTCGTTTCTCTCTTCTAATTCTAAACTCAGCCAACGCCCGGTGGGCAGGGTGGGGATTTTCCGATGGTCGGTTTGCTCAACTGCGGCCCCACCTCACAGTGAAAACATTACGACTGGAATAAAAATGCCATATACTCCCTCCGTTCCTAAATATAAGCCTTTTTAGATATTTCAAATGGAATACAACATACAGATGTATGTAGACATATTTTAGAGTGTAGATTCACTCATTTTGCTCTGTATGTAGTCACTTGCTGGGATCTCTAGAAAGACTTATATTTGGGAACAGAGGGAATACTATACTAATAAAACATTAAGGCCACGAGGCAATGCAGTGCTGGTTACAGGAGGCGAAGAAGAGATGCATCCGTCGATGATGTCCACCTCCTCGACTCAGAGCGCCGGCCACCGAACGGAGGCTAAGTAGCAGCAGCTTTTGTGGCCAGGTCAACGTGCTTCTGAACAATGGCGTCTAAAGATTCCATCCGCTGGAAGAAGTCCAACGTCTTTCTGTCCTTGCTGGCCTTGTAGTGGCCTATGTAGACGATTTCCTCATACACGTGGACGTGTAGGTCGACGGTTTCTTGTATGGCGAGGCGCTCCGCAGCGAGCGCGGCCTCGATGTGCACATTCTTCGTCGCGACCTCTGGCACCTGCTGGGCCACCAGGGCTTGAAAGAGTTCGTCACCATGGAGGCCGATGAGGGTGGCAGGCAATGAGGATCCTGGGCATGCGGGATGGAGCAGTACGGCAAGGTCTTCCGCGTGCTTCTTGACGGCGATGAACTTGCGGATGGAGTGGACCATCATGTCGTCCATGCAAGAGGTGAAGCCGGCGTCGGCGAGGGCTATGATGCCGGCGGTCGCCAGCACCATCTGGAAATGCTACACGGTGCGGGGCCGCATGACGACGTCTTGGATGATTTGGCACAGGTGACTGCCGCTCGTGTCCATCGCCTCCATAGGTGCTTGTAGCTTCTGGTCACTTGGTCTTGGATTGGAGTGATCAGTGTTGCGCAGAGACTAGGAGTAGATGGATTGGAGTGGTGGGGCGCCTTTATATGAGAGTCGAAACTCAGCTGCATTCACATCGTGATGGCTCTAATATGCTTCTCCAATTAATTCCCTCTGCATGCTAATTGAGGATGCATCATTGACCGTTCAACGTCTCGGGAACCGTTACTCTCTCCCTCATTGACATTCAAGCCGTATCAATGTAAATGCGTGTCAGGAGACGTTCCCGTCGACAACGAGGTGCCTATGTTGACTTCGTAAATTTCAAGATGATATGTCGGCTCAGTCTTTAGGAGGTGCTCATAGGGTTAGGGTGTGCGTGTGTGCATTCATAGGGGTGAGTGTATGCGCGTGTATATGAGTGCTTGCATCTGTACTGTGTTAAAAAAACATAAATGCGTGTCAAAAAGAGACTAGTCAGCACTAGTCTATACCTACTATTAAAGGGAATAGGTATTCTTGGTTTGGTTTAGTCCTTTTCGATCTTGATGGGCCTTTTATGGGCTTTCATAGAGACCGTGAAAAATAATTCGATCAAAATAAATCAACATTATGGGAATTGAACATAGGACCTAGGTACCTTTCTATTTACTAATCCCAACTCACTTTAAATATACGAGTGCCAGTCATCATGTTTAAGGCGAGCTATCTATACCTACTATTAAATGGAATAGGTATTCTTGGTTTGGTTTAGTCATTTTTGATCTCAATGGGCCTTTTATGGGCTTTCATAGAGACCACGAAAAATAATTCGATCAAAATAAATCAACATTATGGGAATTGAACATAGGACCTAGGTAAGCGAATGTGCTATTAAAGGAAGGATTGTGGGCCTAAATAGAATATTTAAGAGATGTGGTTAATTAAAGAAAGGATTATGGGTAAACCGGTGGAATAACTAAAAGAAAGATTGTGGTTTTAATACATTCTACATGAAGAATTTGAGGTACTACCTCCGTTCCGGTGTATAAGTCATTCACGTAGTTCGGTCATTGATTTGAGGAATTAAATATGTGTTATATGTCATTAAAAGTATATCACTAGATTTAAATACGGATGTAGTTTTTAAATATATTTTTTGTCATATATAGGCTGTGGGACATTATGCTTGCATAAAACATCAATTTTTCCCATTGCAACGCACGGGCATATGTGCTAGTATACTCAATATTGTGCACCCGACCAATGCGGAGAGGAAAACAAGAGAACTACGTATTTATTTACGGTGTAGATTCACTCATTTTGCTCCATATGTACTCCGTCTCGGTGTAGTCTATTCACTTGTTGAAATCTCGAGAAAGGAAAATACTCCTTTCCGGTTTATAGGGCTATACTAGCAAGCACTACAATAGTGGGCTCACATAGCAATTTTGTCTCATGCAAGAGCCTGGCTATATGCGTGCTCCAAGGTTCGCAACTGCCACGTTCGGGTTGCGCTTGGCTCTTCGCCTCTTCGAGAAGACGAAGAATGATGTTTCTACGGGGCTGTTTGGTTTGAGACTAAGTTTTCCTAAGGTTGCCACACCTAAGGTTAGGCAATTTTGACCAACTTGGGTGGGTGTTTGGTTCAAGCCACACCTTAGGCAAGCCACACTAGGGTCCCACATCACATACACTCAAAAAGTGTGGCAAGATTCCCTTAGGCTTGCCAACTTGTGGCTCTCATTTTGAAGAATAACCTTAGGCAAGTGTGACAACATTGTATGGAAAAGTGTGGCATGGTTAGGCCTAGAACCAAACAGACCCTACTACTACTTCTACAGTATCGAATCCACTGCTGCATGTCCGTCCACCGCGTGCGGGGGGGGAGGGGGTAGCTTGTTATAAGCAAAAGCCTGTCCTCGTCTGTGAGCCATCGCGCGCATGGGTGAGGGAGAAGGCGTGTAGTAGTAAAATCAAGCTTCTCTCGTTGTGCGAGTTGACGCGACACATCATAGCACTGGCCCCACATGCTTGCCTCTAAACTTAGCTGAAAGACCCGCAGTGTACAATATATTTGCTGCAACCTCTAACATTTACCCCACCACAATATATTCCTGTCTTGACCAGATGAGCATGCAAACTACAATCACCAGGATGATAGGTAAGGCCAGAAGATTATTTTAATCAAAAATGCTTCGAGACGGCCTCATAGCATGGAGCCGACCCCAACAATTTTAAGCTTAGAGGCACGGTACATGCTATCTTAGACTACTCTACACGTGAAACTGAAACACGAGCGTCCGGGCTGCGCTTGGCTCTTCGCCTCTTCGGGAAGTTGAACAATGATGGAGTACTACTTCAGTGGAGGAGTACTACAGTATGCTTCTGGCCATCTGGCACCGAATGAACTGCTGCATGTCCACCGCGTGCAGGAGGGAGAACGTGTAGCGAAAGCTTCTCCTAGTCCTACCAGCCATCATGCTCATGGGTGAGGGAGGGACGTAGCTTCATTGACCTAACATACATCGAAAGGCAGGTGCAGTTAAGGCACCGGAGCTCAGTCCGCGAGGGAGAGGGCGTTGTAGTAATCAAACTTCTCGCTGTTGTATGAGTTGACGCGACACATCAAAGCATTGCACTCGATATATTTCAATTATTTGCATTTACTGTCACAGCCCTAGCTTAGCCTTTGCTTGTCCTTGCATGATCATCATATCATCATGTTTAATTTTCTCAGAAACATGAAATGGGGATGACAGAAACCCCCAGCACCACTCAAACCAACTAGGGTTACTAAAATACTTTTTCAATGAACCTGAAATGCCCTTCTAAAATGTTCATCATCTTTGTCTTGGTCTAGAACCTCTAATAAAAATGGTGCACACTTTTCTAGGACAACAGAGGGTCAATGAATTAAATCATATAGTATTTGCATTTGGGCATTTAAATACTATAAAATATTTTAAATGCTCAAATAATCATAAACTAAAATGTTTACTGTTGGATACATTATAAACAGTAGCCATGATTAGTTTCATGATTTTTGGAAATGCCGTGGCATTTTTAAGAAAGCCCTGAAGTTACAAAAAATAGAAAACAGAAAAAATAATAGGAAAAGAGAGAAACTTACCTGGTCTCACCAGTGCAGCCCACCAGAGAGCTCAGCCATTCGCTGTAGCAGTCGGCCCAGCCCACCAGCGCCCTCCCTGTCGTCTACCTCCTCGAGACAGTAGGACAGGGGCGTGTGCTCGCCGCGGGCCGGCACGCGCCGGCCACCTCCTGCCTCCCTGCCTATCTCCACATCGCCCTGAGGATGCCACGCGACCCCTTGGCGTCCTCTCACTCCCTCCCGTGTCTCTCCCTCGTCTGCCCCTCTCCCCCGAGCACCACCGAGCGGAGCTCGTCGCCACCGACACTGTTTGCTGCGGCCATCGACCCTCCCTCGCCCATACAGTGTGTCCAAGAGCTTCGGGTCGTCTTCCTCATCCTCTTCACCGAGCCTTGGAACGAAGGATGCACCACAACGTCGCCAGCATCGCCGTTTCCATCGCCGGCCACTGTGGATCCTCGCCGTCGATTCAGGAGCTACCGGGCGTCCCCGACGTCGCCCTCGCGCTCGTTGGACTCGCTGTGAGCCTCCGCACCGAAGCTCCCTCTCCCCGATGCTGATTTCTTCCTCTAACCGCAGGCTCCGTCGAGCCCGAGAGCTCATCGCCGCCGGCCACGAAGTCACCGTGGCTAAAGCCCACACACGTCGCGTCCGAGCACGCTGTCGTCCTCAGCGCGTTCCCAGGAACGCAGAGCACCTACCCACTCTTCCTCCCGTGCAACCTAGTGCTCTGTCCATCTTCACCGAACTCCAGCCATCGCCGCGAGCTCCGTTCCGGCAAGCTCCGG
Organism: Triticum dicoccoides; assembly: GCF_002162155.2. Taxonomy (NCBI): domain Eukaryota; kingdom Viridiplantae; phylum Streptophyta; class Magnoliopsida; order Poales; family Poaceae; genus Triticum; species Triticum dicoccoides. Next base: position 56,160,157 of record NC_041386.1, on the reverse strand, counting down.
TGCCCCTGCATCCACCCACCTGCTCCTCTGGATGCGGGCGAGCGAGGGCAACCCACTGGTGCCCTTGGCTTGACCCACTTCCGCCTGTAGCGCCATCTCCGCCGTTGCCCGAGCTCCGGCCGCCGCCCAAGTTGTCGCCGCCGTAGTTCCCGACCTCCCCTCGCCCAGCCGCCTGCTCCGTTGGATGCGGTGCATGTCCAGCAGCCCGTAGGGCCAAACCGCGAGCCCAATGGTCACCGGATGGCAAAACCCGACGCCTCCGCCGTGCGGAATGGTTGCCACCGGCCAGTTTCCGGCGAGGCCGACATGGCGACATCATTAATTGCTAATGAGCCCACTAATCACCCCTCTAGAGCCACTGACATGTAGGCCCCACCGCCTATTTAACCACGGGGTAAACCCCTGTTAAGTTTTAACCTAAACACAGTGGACCCCGCACATCAGTTGACCCGCTGACGTCACCGTTGACTGGCCCCACCTGTTTGTGAGACAAACTGGCATTGGGTCACTGACCAGTGGGTCCCACTGGTCAGGTTTGACCTGGATCGTGCCCTGTTGACCTGCTGACGTCATGATGATGTCAAGCTGACGCAGTAATCCTTTTCTAGAATTAAAATAAATCTTAAATGATTTATATATTTCAGAAAATATCCAAAACTTCTAAAAATCATAGAAATTAATCTATAACTCCAAATGCAAAGATTTATATATGAAAAATGATCAGAAAAATCCAATCTATCCATCTGTACCATTTTCATGCATGTTTGAGCAAGTTAACCGCACTGTTTAGGATGAAACATGATTAGGGTAAATTTCATAATAGGTTTGGAGTTGGAATTTGATGTAGTTTTGAATTCCACTTCAATTAAAATGACTTTTTGTTGCATTAGCCCAAATCACAGCATATTGCCATGTCATGATCATGCATCATATTGTGCATTGCATTGATTGTGTTCTTCCTTGTTTGCCGGTATTTGTCCCCTCTCTATAGACGATGTTCCGATGATGAGATCGATGACACCGATGAAGAACTATGCTATCTTCAGAAGTGTCGGGCAAGCAAAACCCCCTTGTTCATTCTGATACAATCCCACTCTCTCGTTCCTGCTCTCTTTTACTACATTAGGACAACAATGATTCAACTGTTACATGCTGCGGTAGTTGAACCCCTTTTCCTCTGCATGACCTGTCATTGCCATAGTAAATAGATGAAACCCACTAGCATGAGTAGGTGTTGTTTGAGCCCTGATGTTCCTACTCATTCATGCTTGTTTGTCATTCCTGCTACTGCTTAGAGTTGAGTCAGGTCTGATTCATCGGGGATGAATTGGAATGTGGTGAACATGTCCTACTGTTGAGAGCTAAGTGTGTGAACACAATTTGGTAAAGGTAGCGGTGAGAGGCCATGTAGGAGTACATGGTGGGTTGTCTCATTGAAGCCGTCCTTAGGAACTGAGTTCTGTGTTTGTGATCCATGAATAGATACTACCACGCATTGGAATGCTTAAGTGCCCCTCTCGACTTATTAATCAACCTGATCTCTGTCCAGGTGTTGCAACTAGTTTCTGGTGTTTGTAGGTAGTGTTAGTAGTCTACCAAGTGGCACCCGATACAGGTGGGCTTGGGACAGACTAGGCACAGTGGCCCGGTGTACCAAGTGGTACCCGGATGGTGGGCTTGGGAACCCTATACACATCTTTTGGGGCCGTGAGCGACACCCCGGTCGGATCTCCTTGCGGATGGAATCCGAATAGGCGATAAACCTGGACTAGAGACTTGTGTGGTTAGTCAGGTCGTGGCCGACTCCCTCACGAGGCTTCCGCTTGAAGGTTGCCGAGATACACAACGTGTACATGGTGGTAAGTGGCGAGAGCGTGTGTGAAGAAGTACACCCCTACAGGGTTATCATTATCTATTCGAATAGCCGGATTCCTCGGATATGGAAACTTGGACCCCTTGCGTAGTTCATAGACAAGTGAAAGTGGATACTCTAAACTCGCAAGATAAGCATGAGTGCTATGGATGGCGTTCTTGCAGGGAGACGGGAGCGGATCCATAGTGGTGTATCGGTATGGTGAAGTTGTGGACTCGTGTGCGCCACCTCAAAAGAGTTACTTGCAGTCGTAGTTCAGGATAGCCACCGAGTCAAAGCTGGCTTGCTGCAGTTAAACTCCACCACCCCTGTTTGATACTGATGCATATGTTGCTAGTTCTGATGTAAGTCTTGCTGGGTACATTTGTACTCATGTTTGCCTATTCTATGTTTTGGAGAGAGACTTCAGTCTCGCTAGTAGTTCCGCGTGGACTTCGACGTTTAGCTTGTTACCTCAGCTACGATCTTATATCCTTGGGAGGGTCTTGTAGATAGTCAGGCTTCTCAGCCTTTTTCATTTGTAGATGTCTGTACTCAGACATGTTAAGCTTCCGCATGTGCTTGTTGCTTGGATGCTCTGTATGTTGGGTCATGATACCCATGCTTGTAATATCTCACTCCTCGGAACCTAATGAATAAATACTCTGAGTCGTAGAGTCTTGTTGTGATGCCATGTTGTATTGCACATATTGAGCATATTGTGTGTATGATTGAAATGCTTGGTATGTGTGGGATCTGACAACCTAGTTGTTTATCATTAGTAGCCTCTCTTATGGGGAAATTTAGTCTTGTGCTTCCATGAGCCATAGTAGTCTGCTACAGCTCAGTTCACCAGAGTCCTGCTAGCCCAGCACTACTGCTCCGGAACACTTGACTGGCCAGCATGTGATTCACATCGTTCCTGTGTCTGTCCCTTTGGGGAAATGTCATGCGGTGACATCCGGAGTCCTGCCTAGCCTGCTACAGCCCGGTTCACCGGAGTCCTGTTAGCCCAGTGCTATAGCCCAGATTCGCACGCTGCTGACCGACATGCTCGATGTTGATTCATGTATGCCTGTCCCCGTAAGTTAGTGCCACTTTGGGTTTATGGCTAGTCATGTCGGCCTCGGTTCTCTGTCATATGGATGCTAGCGACACTATCATATACGTGAGCCAAAAGGCGCAAACGGTCCCGGGCCATGGTAAGGAGACACCCGTGGGAATATCGTGCGTGAGGCCGCAAAGTGATATGAGGTGTTACCGGCTAGATCGATGTGACTTGGAATCGGGGTCCTGACATTTACCAATGCATTAATTACAACGCATGCATGCATGTCATGACTCTCCTTTTGATGCTTGCATGTGTTGATTTAATGCACCTTGAAGTAGTATGAATATGTGACGGTAAAGGTTTTTAATGCCCCAGCCGTAAAGCGAGAGATGGTTGTGCATGAGGAGGGCGAGATCATGCAGACGGAACAGGACCAGACGATGGATCTCTCTATGGTCTCGATGGACCTCACCTTGCTACATTTACCCTTGTACCTGCACCCCTTGAAGCCTCCAGTGTATGAGGTTCGAATACGCCTCGTCCGTTCGCTTGATCGAGCAAGGTGCATGTTTCTTGATTGATGTGCTGTTCGATTGATTTGTGCAGTGCAAGGGAGGGCACCTGGCCTGCGCATACTGCCGCGTGGAGCGCCCTGGGAACCAGCGGCACTGCCAGAAGTGCGAGCGTGGCAGTGGCTTTGATGTGTGGAACACAACAGTGGACGTCGTCCTCTCCTCGGTGAGGGTGGAGTGCCCGCACGAAGGCCGTGGGCTCTATGTCACTTACCACAAGCTCGCCGATCACCAGAGCGTGTGTCCGCTCATGCCCTGCAAATGCCCCATGCCTGTATGTGCCTACGAAGGCCCGCCGCCGGCGCTCTCCCACCACCTCAGCACCGTGCATCCCATGCCCATGGACAGGATCCAGTACGGCAAGGAGCTCTAGCTGCAAGTGCCACTGTCGGAGCCACGGCTCTTGCTATTCGCGGAGGAGGAAGGGCGCGTGTTTTTATTGGTCGGCGGCATGCTCGACATCGGCGCGCCTATCACCGTGTCGATCGTCTGCATCAGAGCAGGGGCGTCCCCACTGCCGCACTACGTGGCCAAGCTGTGGGTGAACGCCCCGCCAGGGGAGCCCAAAGGCAGGACCGATGTCGTCAAGGTTGAAATGGAGGTGACAAGCAGCAAGGATCCCGACAACGTCAGCATGCAGGAGCTGACCTTCTTCACAGTTCCGCCCAAGATGCCGGTCGGGGCTAAGCTGGTGTCCCTCCACATTCAGATTGACAAGCTCACGTCCTAAATGATTCTACAATGCCTTCTGTTTATATTAGTAATATGCTAATATAGGGTTAACTCCGTCTACTTTAGCTTAAGAGATGGTGGGTTTTGGTGGTGATGCGGCAATTACTTTGACATCAGATCAACAGTTAAAGTAATTTCCAACAGCCGAATGGATATTTTGTGTCTGTTGGATATAAAGATCCTTTGGGTGAGAAGTACAACAACTTATATGCTTGTTTGCTCAGGAAGTGTTTCATACTTATGCGAGTTGATGCGACACATCAAAGTAGTACTACTACTAGTAGTACTCCCTCCTATCCTAATTTCTCTATGCATAAGTCGAGACGCAGATACCAAGGAGGGCCTGGTTGTGTCTATATTTGGACAACTCACCCGACTGTGCACCAGGCAGACAAAGCTCGTGTCGTGTTGGTGACGTGTGCGGCGCGCACATTAACCAAACCCTCGCACATTAACCAAACCCTAGCTTAGCCTCCCCATTTTAAACTTCTCAATCTCAAGGCCAAGGAGCAACATGAAACCTATGATAGAGCCAATCAGATGGTTGAGAACACTACAATTCATAGCTACAGATGCGTGTGTGAGAGAGAACGAGTGCGTGCGTGCACCTCTTCTCTTCCTGTATAACGTACTGAACTCAGAGTACAAGTGTTTGTGGGTGGCATCGACCTAGGGAGCTAGAGATGGTGCATGCGAGAAGTCCCAAGAGATAGGTGTAACGCGTCTGAAAAAAGACTAGTCTATAGCTCGCCACAAGGCTATTCCTGTCGAGCGCCCCAATAACCATAATATATGTATCCGATGTTGCCAGTTATTGCACGTACACAACAGTAGAAAAAGAACTACCATGGCATATGCTACACCATGGCCGAGAACACGTGCCCACGTTATGCCATCCGGGAATAGTGCCGCACTTCGAAACTAGAACCGTCAATAAATTTTGAGCTTGCATCTCGCCACATTCCAAATTACTACTACCATGCTATATTTACTTGCAAACCTGTTCACAACGGTTTCCCACTTAGGAGCGTATTAATACTCGGTTATAAATACTACTATGCCAAGATGATTGCACATTCCTCCTCAACTCCTCATCCACAAAAACAAACAAGTCATTCAACATCCTTCCCTTACGTCTGCCATGGCCAGCGTGAGTTCTGGGTCGAGATATTACCACCAGGGAGAGCCGAGCATGGAAGCGGAAGCACGAGAGATGTCCCGCCTCACCGCAAAAGCGGTTGACATGTCCCGCCGCGCCGCCGAAGCAGCACGGAGGTCCCGCCGCACCGTGATGCAGCAAACTGGTCCGGCCGAGCCGCGGAAGCAACAGAGATGTCCCGCCGCGCCACGAATGCAGCAGAGATGTCCCACCGCACTGCGGCGGCCTAGGAAAAGGTCTTGCAGGCAGGCGACAACTCTTATAGGCGCATGCATATGATCGTCCATAGCCAGATGGATCAGATCTCCGGCTGGGCGAGGTTGCAGGACGACATGCAAGCCTCGTTTGAACAGGCTACCGGCGTCAACCAGCAACTAAAGGAGGGCAATTAGAGGCTCCGGGCCAAGCGCGACCTGCTGAGGGCGAAGATCGTCCAAAATGCAGAGCAGCAGGAGGAGACCAGTGCCTTGTTGAAGTGGACCGACGTCATCGTCAAGAAACTTATGGATGAGAATGACATGCTCCGCATCAAGCGCCAAAGGCTGGTGGAGGAATCTGTGGATGCTCTCAAGCAGCGTCTTGAGGACACGATAGAGCTCATCCCCGCTCTCCATGGAGACTACACTACAAAAAAATACACTTCCGTGATGATACGTGTTTGTCACAATAGGTCGCATTTTCTGTCATGCATGTACATCCATGACGATTTTATGACAGAATCAAGATAGTCATACCTGTGCTGCCGTAGAAGTGTTCCATGACATTACCAAAATTATCATCACAGAAGTGTCCACTTCCATGACGATAAATCCCGCGTCATAGAAGTGCTTTCGTCAAGGGTGACCGACACGTGGCATCCACCGTAAAAGAATGCCGTTAAGCTATCGGGTCGGGTTTTGGATCCGATAACCCGTTAACAGCCCCGACCAATGGGGATTTCCCACATGTAAAATCATCATTGGCTGGAGGAAACACGTGTCGGCTCATCGTTGGGACAGATGTCATCCACTCATTGCACAGAAGGCGCCTATGATACGTCGACATGTGGCACGGCCCAACAGAGGCCCATTCCTGTAAAAAGGTCGGCCTGTTTGACTTCCTCAAAAGATGGCGGGCCGGCCCATGTAAAGCCTGTTAACGGCCTGTCGCATATAGCCCTTTTACAGCCCGCTAACCCAAGGCCCATTACGCCCTATCCGAATTAGGCCCAGTAGCAACATTTGGGCCACCCAATATGATTCCAGCCCGTTTTCACTTCTGGCCCATGTATGGCCCATGATGTCTTTCGGCCCATATGAGGCCCTATGTAACTCTTGGCCTATTAACGACCCGTGGTGAAGCTAGCCCGTAATGAACAGTGTATCACTTTACACCCATTAACGACCCGTGGTGAAACTGGCCCGTAATGAATAGTGTATCACTTTATACCCATTAACGGCCCGTTATTCCGTTGGGCCGTTTCCAGTCCATGTTATCTTCCGGCCTTCTCAAAGCCCATTTATTCTTGGGCTCATTTCTAGCATTCGTTTACTTACGGCCTGTTACTGTCATTTTCTGCTTGTGGGCCAAATTCAGCCCGTGGTTACAGTCGGCCCGTTTGTGGTCCATTAATACGTTGGGCCGTTTTCATAGCGTCATCAAATATGGCCTATTATCGATGGCCCGTTATGGTCGGCCCATGAATGGACGATTCAAACTCTCGCCCATTTACGGCCATAATGCGACCTGTTATTGGCCCATGTTTGGCCAATCGATCATACTGCCTGTATAAGGCCCATTGATGATACGACCCATAGAAGGCCCATTGTTTCTATGGCCCGTAGAAGGCCCACTGTTTATACGGCCCATAGAAGGCCCACTGTTTCTACAGCCTGTAGGAGGCCCAGTGTCACTACAGTAAATACTAGCCCATGGTTATTGTGGCCTAGTTTTAAAAAATAGGTTATTGCAGCCACTAGCAAATTGCGGAAAAAGAACTGCAATGACTACAAGCAAACAAATAAACTAGACAACAAGGAAATAAATAAGAAAGCAACTTACGCTAGGCTATCACGGCTATCACACATATTACATCCACTGGGCATCAAAGTTTGCAACCAGTGCAAATAAACGCGCCGACAAAAGAATATACAAAACTGAGAGCACTTCAGAAGGCACTAGGCCTGGCCAGGTCGGGCCCCCCCAAACAGCTGAAGAAGCTGAGTAGACCTCGGTTGTGTCAATGATAGATGCATCAATACTAGATTTAAGGCATGATGGTGCGCACGGCAGTCCTCTGACATCTTCATTGCATCTTTGACTTCAAGTCGGAGCTGAGCTAAAGCAAGCCTTTCCGCTTTAAGTTGAGACTGAAGAAGTCGAACTGATTGAGGCAGCGACTGCATAGAGGTTGTCTCACACCTGCTAGTGAGTAGCTTCAACTCACTGTCCTCAAGATGGTTTCGCTCACTATCTTCCCTAAAGTTCTACCTGGCGTAAGAGATACAAGTCTGAAAGAGAAACAAGGAGACACGTAATAGGTTTCACAATTATATAAGCAAATAAATGGATCTGTTCTGCATAAGGAACATGTTTTTACAACTAGAATTTCAAACTGGTAGTTGTTGCAAACATCCAATCAGATGTAAACAGCAAAGCACACAGGAGTGGAGGAAATGATTCCTATCCAAATCTATACTAGAACAAAGTTTGAAGGCTTGAGAAGGATGAACTTACATTACATGTTAACACGGGCTGGACAAAGCCCTACTCCATGTTGATGGAAGGATAATTCAATAAATTCCGCAAACAAAACTCTTTATAAGCGTTGCCATTATTCCACATTTTTCAAAGAGTAAATATAGATCAAATAATATTGGAATAAATAGAGGATAATGAAGCTCAGGTGCAGACTGATGATACATAATCAAATAGCAATTAATTAAGTACATCGTTACAAGGCAAAAGGGAGAGAGGTACTGACAAGAGCAATGCATAGCCCATTATTGTTTTGAGATCGTATGATCCTTTGAGCAAGGAGATTCATCTGAAATTAGTTTTCATACAAGAGAGAAGGTAAGGCACAAGCAGAAATTTAGGAGATCAAATTTTGAATCGATATCATAGACAGTACCTGACGCTGGGCTCCCAGCAGTTCTAATAGGGGTTTGGCCACTGGAGTAGGGGTAAAGTGTGGTACAGTTGGGCATGTGTTTTCTGTGACTGCTGATCTATTGGATTTAACAGGTATCACCACCTTTTCCAAATACCTAGTTTGTACTCGTTGAGGATCTGCACTCACCCTCTTCGTTTTGGACATCTATTACGAAAGAACAACATTTGACTGGAAAAACATAGTGTGACGACACATGGAATAGGTACAGAAAATGGATAGGCATGGCATATACTCATATATGATGCTTAAACTAAGCAGATGGTGTAACAAAGTAGAGGTAATGCAAGAGGTCAGATGCAAAATATGTGCGACCAATACAACTTTGCAAAGTTAGAGCAAGCACCTTGATGGGTGAATAAGATAGGCCATCCACCACCATGCCAAGTTTGTTAGTCAGTGGATCGTTCTGCAATATTCCTCTCGTGCGCCCATTCTCATATTCATTTTGATAATGTTCAATATCTGACATGCATGAAAACATAAAAACAAGTGAGATTTTGTTTGTAATGCAGAAGTGATTCTAATCCAATACTGCCTCCCTGTAAACCCCTTTGTGCTATCTCTGCAATTCTTTTAAAAGATGGCATGCATGCTGTAATTTGTTATGTGCATTAATATAATGTGGCCTACTACTCAAAATATGAGAGCTCCAAAAGTGATGACACTTTGCATATGATAGCTTCAACATATAGTAAAGAAGAACAAGTCGACCTGACCTAACAGATTCAAAATATACTAAGGGAAAACAACTCAACCTGACCAGTCGACCGCAAGAGAAGAGTATCATCTTAAAGAAGAGCAGAAGAGCAAGAAGATTGAAGATATTACAAGTGTTTCAATACAATGTTGGTTGGCCAGCCATGATGAACCAGAGTGCACAGAGAAATACTATTCTGTCCTGTCTCTCCATATGTGGCTCACATGCATTTCGAAACTAAAGTAGGAACATTTAGCTTACCAATTAAACATCTCTTAGTTTTACTAATATCAGCAATAATATCAAATATGAATTTGTACAACTAAGCTTGTTTAGCTCGATGGGTGGAGCAGTGCTATTACGACACAAACCACGTAGGCTGATTGTGGTGATCATAAAATGGGGAAAACATAAGCATGATGAGTACAGTGTTGACCGTGGCAGTGGGATGGCAGATCTGAAGCAGCAAACCGCGCAAAGGGTAGCTAGCAACGATGTTGGCTTTGAAATAACAACTAAGATTTGGTATGGACAAGAAAGTACGATCAACAAGTGACAAAGAAATGCAATTATGTTGTCTCTCTATATGTCGCGACATGCATTTGGAAACTCAAATGGGACCTTTAGCTAACCAACTAAATGTGTCGGTTAGCTAATATCAGTATCATATCAAAATCATATTTGAACAACTAAGCTTTCGAATTCTGAGTGTTCTGTTGTTTAGCTTGAAGGGTGGAGTAATGCTAGTACGACAGAAAGCACCTACGCAGATCATAGTAGAGTAGATAAAAGGGGAAAAACCTAAGCATCAAGAGAAAAATCAGGAAAGTGGAACTAGCTGGACTAGTGAGTGGCACACATGCTTTTCGAAACGAATATATGAACACTAGGTGACCAATTAAACGCTCTCTGTTTTAGTGATATGAGCATCATATCATATTCGTATTTCAACACGTAAGCTTTGGGTTGAGGTCTTGAGGAGCAGTGCTAGCACGACACGAAGCACCAACGATGATGGTAGTGAATATAAAGGGGGGAAACCATTAGCTTTACGAGTATAGTGCCTGTGCCATGGCAGATCTGAAGGTGCAAACCAGACAAAGCTACTTCGCAACCAATGTTTGCTTTCAACTAGCCACTACGATTTGGTACGGACAAGAAAAGTACAGTAAACAAATTACGATCTATTTTCCGGGTGAGATCAATAACTTAAGCACATTGGAAGAGTCCCACCTCTCTTGTGATGTTGTGTAGGCCTATGCTGATACGTTGAGGGTTCTGCGGGTGCGATGGCTATCATCAGCGGGGAAGAAGACTTTAGATGGCAGACGACCGGGTCGGGGGATATATCTTGTTGCCATGGACGAGGCGGTCGTAGGAGCGGCAACGACAAGGTGGACGACGGCGCCAATGAAGCGAGAGGAAGGGATGTAAGGATCCTGGTCCAGCACCGTGGACGAGAGACGTCCATCTCTTGCAGTGGACGACGGGGTAGGGGTAGCGGCTCCGGCAAGGTGGAGGATGGGGTGGCGGACGTAGGAGGCTGGCCGTAGGGCGGAGGTTGTCGTGCCGCTGATGGTGTATGAATGGGGAAATGGAGGGGAGGGGGGATCTCAAACTTTGGGATGCGCTTATTTGAAATGGGGGAAGGTTACGAACTTATCCCCCGTTTAAAATTGCGGACATCGCGTCGGTTGGGGATAGGGCGGTAATTTCGCATCTCCCAAATATTTGCCGGTAACTATTTCGGGCGAGGAGAGGGTGTTTTGCCGCCCATGGTTGGCGCCCATGGTGTATGAACGGGGCTGACAGGCAGGGTGGTTGTGTCATGTCTGATGGAAGTTACACATCTGCCCCTATTTAAAATATTAGCCTACATCGATTTTGGATAAGGAGAGTTTGTTTTGCCGCCCACCGTGTATGAATGGGGAAATGGAGGAAGAGACACATGTCTTTCGGACAGGCTTGAATCAAATGCGTTTTGCCGCCCACGTTTGGCGCCCATCGTGTCTGAATGGGCTCAGAGGCCATTGTGTCACGTCTGGTTGAAGTTACTAGTATACCCCTATCGACAGCAGTGTAAATCCAGTGGATAAGGATGTCAAGTGTCAGGGGTAGACAGTAATTTCCATCTTGCAAACACTTTCTTCGGGAAGCCCACAAATTATAGTGGGTGTTTAGCCGCTTCGTTCAAAACTTGCGACAATTAGCATTCACGTTTGCCCTGGTACCTGGCAAACTAAATTCAAATCCAATTTGTATTCGATTACGAATATCCACAGATAATTATATGTTTTGTTATTTATTTCTTCAAAACCACCACAAAGATTTATTCCACCTTTATATATGATTATGATTTAGAAATGTCATGATCTTCGAATTCAGTAGGTTGGATACACTCTGAGTCAAACAGTTATTTCATCCAATACAATATGCTCACACGAAAAACAGTTCACCTTATGTCAATCATACAAGTACTGAGGATTACCTCGCCTAGAAAATTCGGATCATTACAACACATGGACAACATAGGGGGTCTTGCAACATAATCCATTCAGAGACATGACACAACATGCAAGTACAATAATCTAATGACAATTTCAACTGGTATCTAAAGAAGAACCAGGATTACCTTGGGCTTCAGATAGCAGAAATAGCATGACCTCCTCCGTCTTCAAATGCAACATTCTTACTTCCTCCAATTCTTGGGTTGCTTGCATAACGCGTGCCGCTAATTCCGTAATTTCCAGCCTCAAGATAAAGATTACCTCCTTCATGGCAGCCACACCATCTCTTTTTGCCTCTAGTAGAGCCTCAAGCACTATAATATCTGTGCTCAGACTGCTCTCCGGCGGTGTTGCCTCTGAACTGCTACCATCTGGTAACATGGATGGCGCACTACTTCCCTAAATAGATTCTAGGGTTGTACATTGTGTCCTAGTGTGAACGGCATCCTGAAAGGTTTCCGCTGGACATCAGTAAGAGATAGTTATCGTATGATCCAGGCAGTAAGCTTACATGGTAAACGACGGACGAATTATTTCCAAGCATGGCAAACTATATTTAAATGGTTCGAAGCAGCATCGGCCGAAAAGAAATTAAAATAGTAAGATGAAACTAGGGATGTAAGTGGCAAATAAACGACATCCGCCAGTCCCATCTAGTTAGTTTGTGCTACCTCCCTAGTTCATTTTCCTCAAAAAACAAAAATTCTTTTGAAATATCATACCACTAGTGGACTTTAATCAGGATTAAACGAGACCCAGTTGACATCCCTAGTTGGAAGGGAGTGTACAACTGCTATATTTAAGTTGCCATGGCATCTAAGCAGTTGAAATAATCTGAGAAAGCACTTAACAGTGTGGCCTCATATAAACTACGAAGACAATCTTGTGATGAAGTTGAGAGGAAATATTAAGGACTCAAATGAAATAGGCATGCATTTCTTTACGATAGTATAGCAGGTACTGCTGACATATTGGCCAACTCAGGTATAGCGTAACAACAAATAAGCATTCGAATCAAGCAATGCAGGAAAGCAGACAACTGAACTATTTGTAATTCGGTAGGATTACACGTTGAGGGCACAAGACAAGAAAGCAGCCCACTCGCATTACATTTCACATGTACTAAAACACACTGGCTTACCATATGTTGCTGTGAAGCCTAGGTGCTGTTGCAATGTTCTTGAAGATATCGTAACCATCCTATGGTTGCAAATCTAGTTGTTGTAGTTTATTCTGCACCATCTATTTAGGTAAAATTAATTTTAATGCCATGCACTGGTCCAAATTGATCATCAATGGTTCATCTAAACTAATGAAAGAAGGGTCTGTGCATACACGACAATATATCTGCTTCCCTCTATTTTTATGCTTGTTCGAGGTGCCGACCCCAAAAGACAAATATTTTGCTTGATGGGGTTGGCAGCTCCATAATTAATATAAGCATCAAATTAGTCATGCAACTTGGGAAGATCAAGAACACACAAACAAGTAATGAACAGAGGCTCGGAGTAGTGATGTAATAGCTAGCATCAGAAAATGTAGGGTAAAACAAACAAAAAGCAGCGGAACCACATGCTAGTTTACTGATGTGTAATTAAGCGTAGAGAACATTAAGCAGTCTGATGGAACCAATAGGTGGCATCAAAACAAAACTAAAGCATATTAACTATGTGTGCACTGGTATGTAATTTAGCACATGTAACTTGTTCATTGCCAGAAGTATGGCGCTACAGGTGCAAGCAGAATAACGCGTCTCATGAAAAACTGAATGATGCCCTGAAAAAATTCAAAGGTGCGGTGCTTATGCTAGGAAAGTGAACGTAGGCGCCGACCGTTGGATAATAGTACCTGATTCTCGGCGGCGTATGGGTATCGTCGTCATACTTGATAGCTAAGGATCGTCGATGGTGCTCGTGTTGCGGTTGATTTTGGGCCGCTGTCACCGTCGTTGAAGCGGCTTCGGTGCTACGGTTGCGGCACCTGTCGACATACAAGAAAGCTCATCTGTGGTAAGTGAACAATTGCACGATAAAGAGAAAAACCAGAGGAGTACAAATCGAAATAACCTGATGAAGCTGCGGTGTCGGTAAAGCAGGGCCGGTGGAGTTGAATATGGCGTCCGTGGAGCGGGTCCGGTGCAGTGGACGAAGGCTTCGGCGGGCGCGTTGTACAGTGCTTTCGGTGAGGCGGATCTGTTGCGGCGGACGAGGGCTTGTATGAAGGGCCAGTGAAGGGGTGGACGAGGGAGTCAGTGAAGGGCCTACGCTGTGGTGGACGATGGCGCCGGTTAAGCAGATCCGGTGTTGTAGGGGATATTACTACCAGTATGACCCGCCCAGGAGGGGCTGCATCAGCCCTAATGGCGGGTTACAGAAGAATCCCAATAAACATTCAAGATGATAGTTTACTAAATGTATAGAAGGCCCAACGGCCTGGGGCCGGCTTAAGGCCTGATATTGTAAACCGTTGTATGTAAGGAAAGACTTGTAAAGAAAGGCATGAAAGGGAAGTCACCGAGCCGGACACGATTATGAGCCGGCCGAGACTCTGTAGGCCACCAGGCATCAACCCATGTATATAAGGGGACGACCCGGTGGCGGTTTAGGGCAAGAAACAACCAAGTCGATAGCCAAGCCGGCGAGTTGAGCCTCTTGGAGATCGAAACCTCAGCAATACCAATCCCAACTAGACGTAGGCTTTTACCTTCATTGTAAGGGGCCGAACTAGTATAAAAACTCTCTCTGTCGGTGTACAAAAAGAGGGGTACACTTTTTGTACCCCTATAACTGTGCACGGGCAGTCTGAGCCACGGGCGCCACCACACCAAGCAAGGCAAGGGAGGTGAGCCAGGGTAAGACCGAAGCTCAAGAGAACTAGGACACCAAGGCCAAGACCACGAAGAGCAAAGGGGACGAAGCGGACTCCCCCGGCAAGATCCTTGCTGGGAGACAGTTCTAGCAGACCCGACAAGACCCTTGCCGCGGCGACTCGTCCCGCGCCTATGGAGCAAATCACCCTTGAGTCCACTCCCCCCAAAGGGCAAGAATTCGGGAGACATCCCCGTGGCGGCATGCAGATCTTTTTGAAGACATTCAAGATCAGATACGCACTAAGGAGACGACAACCCTTGGCGGGATCCCAGCCGAGGAAGACCACAAGGCCCCCAGCAAGCGCCTTGCCGGGGATGACAGCAGGCGCCCCGGCAAGACCCTTGCCGGGGCCCCGGCAAGGCCCTTACCGAGGACACCCGCAGGGCCACCATCAGGCCCACGCCGACTAAACCTCCACCGCCGTTCGCATGCAGCTGCCGACCCAACCAGCTGGGCAGGCACCTGCGTGGCGGCATGTAGATCTTCATGAAGACCCACCACTGCGGCACCTCAGCTGCCTGCCTACCTACGTGGCATCGCAGGCGTCGCTGGCCAGGGCGCGTGTCGACACAAGAAGGAGCGGCAACGGATGAGACAAGTTTCTCCCCCGTCCCCGATAAAGTAAGGACACCTAAGCAAGACGCATTAAATGCGCCTTGTCATGTAATGCGAGGGATAACCTCGCATCACTGTACCCTTTCCACCTCCTGTGTGCCAATGTGGCAACCCTTTTTTCTATAAAAGGAGGCCCGAGGCGACCAGGAGAAGGATTCGGCTTTTTGGAGCTCCTCACGCCCCATAGCTAGCTCAAGAACACAGATATACAATCCACCAAAGCAGGAGTAGGGTTTTACGCATTCTCGCGGCCTGAACCTGGATAAACGAACCGTGTGCTGCCTATTAGATCCGCTCTTCTCACGACCCCGCGCCCCGCTAACCGTAGTAGGGATTCTTGTGATCCCATAGGTGTCGTTCCCACCGACATCTCTGGCGCGCCAGGTAGGGGGCGCAGTTGTGAGAATCGGCTTTAGCAGTTAGTTCGGCGCTTCTTCATCATCATGGCGCCCAAGAAGAAGACGATGGTGGCGGTTGGCCAGTCGGAAGCCGGACAACCTGTCGCAACACGGGCGAGCAGCGGACCGGTCGCAGAAAGGACCCGGGGCGCGCTCGCAAACACCAACACCATCCCAGTAGCCGGAGTTTGGGAGGCGGAGATGTTTGTGCGCCTGGTAACGGGCCACACGTCGCCAGATCCAAAGGCGGAGCCAAGCCCTTCGCGGGTGGAGCGGGGCCTTCCAGGGTCATCGCCACCCCGCCCGAAGGCGATGCAAGGGCCTCCATGACTCCCACGCCGGCTCCAACAGCACGCTCCTCCCAGGCAGCACGCGACGAATGGCGTAGTCACGCCGAAGATCCCGGGCGTCGCCGCGGGAAGAGCCCCGAGCGCCACTCCTGGGACGTAGAAGACCTGCCCACTCTCCGAGGCGCTGGTGAAAACGGCATGCGACCGCGGGGTCGTGATAGAGCTCCTTCCGACATGGTCAGAAGTCGAAGCGCGTCGCGATCCGTGCAGGTTTCGCTGCCAACGACGCCAGCAGAGGCCCTGGCACGCGCAGTTGCTCCTCAATTTTCCTCCCACTACGGGGAAACTCGACGAATGGAGAGCCACTATCCGAAGCCTTGTTGCGGTGGCCAACAAACACGAACCAAGTCCGGTGAGGCCCCCGGGTCGACGCTCCGATGGAGTCCCGCGGACAAGTGGTGGAAAAGCCGGCGACGCCGCGACCATGGTGCATTCACCTCTTCCCCATCCGGTACCGCGGACGCCGGCTCGTCACGACATCACGGGCGACGACATCTCCATAGCATCGTCTGACTCGCGGACCCACTGTGACCAGCGCCAAGTTCTTTGGGAACGAGCCCATGAAGACGCCTGAACCACTATCGAGCACCGGCGCGGAGCGCGCCACCAGTCAGACAGGTGAGCAGGGCCTACTATGAACCACCCGGCCCCGAAGAGCCCTGGAGGCCTACCTTACGAGGTAGGCTATCCGACTTTTACCCGTGAGCTGCGGCAGTTCCAGTGGCCCACTCACCGCACCTTCAAACCCGACGTTGGCGAAAAGTACAACGGCAAGACTCACCCGTCTGAGTTCCTCAGCATCTACACCATCGCGATGCAAGCCGCCGGAGCCCGCGATGATAAGGTGCTTGCGAATTACTTTCCACTGGCTCTTAAACCCAACGCCATGTCGTGGTTGATGCACTTGCCGGTGGACTCTATTTCCTCCTGGTCGGATTTGTGCCATGAGTTTGTGGGCGCCTTTACTGGAGGTCACCAAGCCCATGGCCAAGCAAGCGACCTGCATGTCATTCCCCAGAAGGGAGGTGAGAGTCTACGCAAGTATATACAGAGGTTCAGCCGGGTACAATACAATATCCCTGATGTTCACCCTGCCGCCATCATCAGCGCGTTCCATCAGATCGTGCGTAACCGCAAGATGCGTGAAGAACTGGCAATGAACAAGGTGAAAGATGTGGCAGAACTCTATGTTCTTGCCGATAGATGTGCCCAAGCTGAAGAGGGAAGGAAGTACCCTGGCAAAGATGCTGGCGTGGAAACCGACTCCTCAGATGAGGATATTGCTGCCCCGGCGAAGAAAGGCCGGCGCCGCAACAGGAAGCACAAAGGTAAAGCTGTGCTTGCCGTCAAGGGATCTGACGACGCCGACTCCGCCAAGAAAACCAAGGCAGATGACCCTGGCAAGGAAATTGCCAGATGTGTCGCCTGCCGGGCCTTGGCGGCTGCCGAGAAGCCAGGAAACTCCGACAAGCCATATAGCAAGATCCATCGCACCAAAGGCCATGATCTCCAGAACTGCCGACAGGTTGAGCTCCTTGCTGAGAAGCAGAGGGATGAATATGAGAGGCGGGACAAAGAGAAAGGCCAGGACGGTACTGAGGGGTCCGTCAAGAAGCTTGACGGCCAGGCGGGCCGTCACGGCAAAGATAAACAGCAGGAGAGGCCCGCCCGGGGCCGTGACAAAAAGCCAGAAGACAATGATCACGAAGAGGACAATGAGTCTGGTGACCAAGAATTCCAGAAAGCTACAGAGGCCATGTGCGTCGATGGCGGCACCTCGCTGCATACCTCTCACCGCCAGCTTAAACAGTGGGCGCGCGAGATTACAACGGCGGAACCGTCGTTTGATGCCCGAAGGCCGCTGAAGTGGTCCAGCA
The DNA here is from genome assembly GCF_002162155.2 of Triticum dicoccoides. Classification (NCBI taxonomy): domain Eukaryota; kingdom Viridiplantae; phylum Streptophyta; class Magnoliopsida; order Poales; family Poaceae; genus Triticum; species Triticum dicoccoides. The sequence goes on along the minus strand of NC_041386.1, from coordinate 56,142,323 downwards.
CACCTATCATTTTTGACACTGAGGATCACCTTGATCGCACTACTGCAGTCGGGTGCTTGCCATTGTTGGTTTCACCAACAATACGCAACCTTAAGGTGACAAAGATGCTAGTCGATGGCGGGGCCGGTCTGAACTTAATCTCGCCTACCATGATCGAGAAATTGCAGATTCCTGATGAAGACCTTGAATAGACGGGCATGTTTCAGGGGGTCAACCCGGGAAGAAGTCAACCAAAGGGAAAGGTCACGTTGCCCGTGACTTTTGGGAGTGATCTGAACTACAGGACAGAAAGGATTGTGTTCGACGTTGCCAAGATCCCCTTGCATTACAACGGGATCCTTGGCCGCCTAGCGCTGGCCAAGTTCATGGCGGCGTCACATTACGCCTACAACACCGTGAAGATGCCGGGGCCTGTGTTGATCATTACCGTCCCTTCAGACAAGAAGGATGCACTAATTTGCGTTGACCAGCTCTACCAACAAGCAGTTGCAGCAGCCGCCACAGCTAAGGCGCTTGCTCCTGCTGTTGGAGCCCTGGGAAGGAAAAAGAAGAAGACCGGTGAGACCTCAGGCACCCACTCCGGCAAGCGCACCTCTTTGGAGTTTAGTGCTCCTGTCGAGGACGTGCCAGAGAGCTCCGCCAACAGAAACAAGAAGTCCAGGGCCACACCGCCGGGAACCAAGAAGGTTTCTGTCAAGGAGGACGGCACGAGAGGAGCTTTTACCATAAGCTCCACCCTTGACGACAAATAGGAAGACGCGCTCATTACCTTCCTGCGGGCGAATGTCGATGTGTTTGCATGGCAAGCATCCGACATCCCCGGCGTTCCCAGGGAGGTGATTGAGCACCACTTTGCTGTCTGTCCTCATGCGCGGCCCGTCAAGCAGAAGGTTAGAAAGCAAGCTTTGGAACGACAAGAATTCATCACAGAGGAGATCCAGAAACTGGAAGCAGCGGGTTTGGTAAGAGGAGTGCTCCATCCAACGTGGTTGGCCAATCCGGTGGTAGTGCGCAAGGCAAATGGGAAGTGGAGGCTGTGTATTGATTACACAGATATTAATAAGGCTTGTCCCAAAGACCCCTTCCCGTTGCCGCGCATCGACCAAATTGTTGACTCCACGACTAGGTGTGATCTGTTGTCATTCCTCGATGCCTACTCCGGCTACCACCAGATCTTCATGACAAGGGAAGATGAAGAGAAAACAGCATTCATCACCCCATGTGGTATGTATTGCTTTAATAGATGCCTTTCGGGTTGAAGAGTGCTAGTTCAACGTTTGCAAGGGCGGTCTAGATTGGTTTTGAACTCCAGCTCCATAGAAATATGGAAGCTTATATGGATGATATAGTGGTCAAAACCAAGAACAGGGCAACCCTTATATCAGATTTACGAGAACTATTTGCAAACATACGCAAGATCAATCTCAAACTGAACCCTGAGAAGTGCGTCTTCGGCGTCCCGTCTGGCAAGCTTCTCGGGTTCTTTGTGTCACAGCGTGGGATAGAGGCCAATCCGGACAAGATCAAAGCTATAGAGCAGATTGAAGCGCCCAAGCGAGTCAAGGATGTGCGTCGGCTTGTTGGTTGCGTTGCCGCCATGAGCAGGTTCATTTCCAAGTCCGCCGAGCGCGCCCTTCCCTTTTTCAAGATTTTGAAAAAGGTGGGCCCGATGGAGTGGACGCCAGAAGCCGAAGCAGCATTGCAAGATTTGAAGAGGTACCTCTCCTCCGCGCCAATACTAGTTGCGCCTAGGCGACAGGAACCGTTGTTGCTGTACATGGCGGCAACAAACCAGGTGGTCAGCGCTGCACTAGTGGCGCAGAGAGAAATTGATGATGAGGTAGTAGCAGCGACGGAGCCCGATGCCACCGATGCCGAGATGACGCAGCCAATTGAAGTGCCGCCGAAGAAGAAAATGATGCAGCACCCGGTCTACTTTGTTAGCTCCCTCCTGCAGGGGGCTAGATCAAGGTACTCCGGTGTGCAAAAACTGCTCTTCGGCCTTCTTATGGCCTCGAGGAAGCTGCATCACTACTTCCAGGCGCACGAAATCACTGTCATCACTCGCCTCCCTCTGCAACGGATATTGCACAATCCAGACGCAATGGGAAGGATCGTAGAGTGGGCACTGGAACTGTCCAGCTTTGGCCTCAAGCTTGAGAGTACCTCGACGATTCAAAGCCGAGTCCTAGCGGAGTTCGTTGCAGAATGGACCGCGACGCCTGACGAAGAAACCCAAGAGACTGCTCTCCCCAGCAAGGAGGCAAGTTGCGACTGGATCATGTACTTTGATGGAGCTTTCTCCTTACAGGGCGCCGGGGCTGGCGTACTGCTTGTCGCGCCCACCAGAGAGCACCTCAAGTACGTGATCCAGACGCACTTCCCCAGGGAGGTGTCAACAAACAATACGGCTGAGTACGAAGGGCTGCTTGCCGGTCTTAGGATCGCGGCGGACCTCGGAATCAAGAAACTCGTCGTCAGAGGCGACTCGCAACTTGTCGTCAAACAAGTCAACAAGCATTACCAGAGCCCGTTAATGAAGGCCTACGTCGATGAAGTGAGAAAGCTGGAAGAGAATTTTGACGGTATACAGGCAGAATACATTCCCTGAGCGGAGAATGATATCACTGATTACCTGTCAAAACACGCTGCCCTCAAGCTACTTGTGGAACCAGGTACCTTTGTGCTTCGGCTAACTCAGCCATCCGTTGATCCATCAACAGAGCAGAACAAGAGGAGAAAATTAGGGCCCGGTAAGTACTTTCTCGCCGAGCTCCCCGAAGCCGCCGGCAAGGATGTTGCCAGAGACACTGAGCCCGCCACAGGACGGCTAGCTCCGACAGAGCATCAAGCTCTTGCCGTCGAGACAGCCGCTCCTGTAGAGGAGGAAATGCCTTTAGTCCTCGCCGTCGAGCCCCAGGCTCCAGCGTGGGCACAACATACCGTCCGATTCCTCCAAACAGGGGAACTTCCTGAGGAGCAGGAAGAAGCGGAAAAAGTAGCCCGCCGCTCTACTATGTACTAGTTCGTCGATGATGTCCTATACAGAAAGAGGCCGAACAATGTGAAATTGAAGTGTATCCCTCGAGAGGAAGGACTGGGGCTGTTGGCGGAGATACATGGAGGCATATGTGGATCCCACATAGGGTCAAGAACCCTTGCCGGCAAGGCATTTCGGCATTGCTTCTTCTGGCCCACTGCCCTCCAGGATGCGACGACACTAGTCACCAGGTGTGAAGCGTGTTAGTTCCATTCAAAGAAACTTCATCAGCCAGCTCAAGCCCTTCAAACCATTCCTCTCTCCTGGCCCTTCTCGGTCTGGGGGCTCGACATACTGGGCCCTTTCCCCCGCGCTATCGGGGGCTTTGAGTACTTGTACGTCGCAATCAACAAGTTCACAAAGTGGCCAGAGGTGGAAGCGGTGAGGAAGGTCACAGCTCAGTCAGCCGTCAAATTCTTCAAGGGACTAGTTTGCTGTTTTGGTGTACCCAACAGGGTCATCACCGACAATGGTACACAGTTCACAAGCCGCACCTTCATGCAATATGCCCAAGAACTCGGCAGCAAAGTCTGTTTCGCTTCCGTTGCTCACCCACGAAGCAATGGTCAAGCTGAGAGGGCAAACGCTGAAGTACTGCGAGGCTTAAGGACAAAGACCTTTGACAGGCTGCGCAAGAGTGGAAGGCGCTGGATTGATGAGTTGCCGACGGTTCTTTGGTCAATCAGAACGATGCCAAATCGAGCCACCGGCCAGACACCCTTTGCCCTGGTATACGAGGCAGAAGCAGTTCTCCCCACTGAACTCATATACGGGTCACCTCGAGTACTCGGTTATGATGAGCTTGAGCAAGAGCAACTGCGCCAAGATGACGCAACGCTCCTTGAGGAAGATCGTCTTCAGGCGGCTGTGAGAGGAGCGCGCTACCAGCAAGCCTTGCGCCGCTACCATAGCCACAAGGTTCATGCCCGAAGCTTTGAGGAAGCCGACCTTGTTCTTCGGCGCGTTCAATCAGTGAAGAATTCCAACAAGTTGACGCCAAAGTGGGAAGGCCCTTATCGGGTAATACGAGTCACCAGGCCTGGCGCAGTCCGCCTGGAGACCGAAGATGCCGTTCCGGTGAGTAACTCCTGGAACATTGAGCATCTTTGCAAGTTTTACCCATGAGGCGCAGCTTGCCGGGCCCCCCGGCAAGCCAACTTTTGTACGAGCCTTGCCAATGACGCATGTAACCCTCTGTAAAAAGCCAGGCGCAGACCCTGAGCATAAGTAAATGAAGCGCTGGCGCCCTAAGTTATAGCATGCATGCTAGGTCGAGTCTCGTCCTTGGTTAGGGTTGATAGTGCTTAGCAGCGACTAACCCCTAGCTTAGAGGTCGAGTGTGCGTCTCTTTGTCTTTCTTTTGTCTTCTTTGGTTCACAGGACACACAGATATCCGTGCTGAACCACTTGGGGAGAAAAAAAAAGAGGAACAGACCAGCATCTAGCCCCCGGCAAGCCAGTATTGCCGGGGGCTGCAAGAGCAAAGATTCGCCCATGGCAAACCAGGGTTGCCGGGGACTGTAGCTTCAGATAAGTTCTTCATCCCTTATCATGCATTCCATTATGGACTGAGGTATGTGAAACCTCGTTTTCCCCTAAGCTACCATGCTCCCATAACTCTAGGCCCTAGGGCTCGTTCCTGGGGCCAAGTTTGGTCGTAGTCGCAGCAACGAAAGGATGAAACAAGGAGCCTAAACCCGCCTCATCCATGCCTCCGCCGAAGGCGTGAGGGAGGTCGAGCGAAGTGCGGAGACGGCAAGGCCTGTTGCCGGGCAGGGAAATGTTTACCTTGAACATATCAAGGATTTACTCCTTGTCGTGGGTTCCACCCGCAAACAAATGGCCCGACAAGCATCCCTTTTTCATTAAAAAAACATTCCACTCAGGTACAGTCCATAGGGAATGAAAACATGAATGATGGGATTACAAGTTTTAAATTCAACAAAGGCCCGAAGACTTACAAACTAAAAAGAGATAAGGTGCCCGTAGTCCCTTTCTTGTCCGTCTCCTCAGGAGGCGGGTCAAGCAGGCGAAAGGGACAAAAGGAGCGCCTAGGCGAGCTACAGGTGGCAGAAGACGCCAAGAGAACATCTTGGTGGCCGTCCAAACGCTGGATGGTGATGGCGGCGCCGGAAGCAGAGCTCGAAGATGAGGCGGCAGGACGTCAGCATGCGCCGAAGGCGTCGGCGCCCGCGTACTCCGACTTGACGGCCTTGCCGCCCGCCCTCTTCCTCTTCCGCAGCCTCCCAACGCCAGCCGCCCAAGGAGACGACCTCGAGAAGTTCAGGGAGCCGGTGACACAGATGATGGGGTCGCCGGAGCCGCACGGAGCGGCACCCGACACCTAATCTGACCCGTCATCCTGCCGCCTACTACCCTCGTCGTCGCTGCCGCTGTCCTCCTCGTCACTACCGCCCGAGGAGGAGTCTTCACTATCAGAAGAGCTCTCCACGCAGCACCTTGCATGGGTCCCAAAGCACCCGAATACCTTGACGGAGAGAAGGCCACCCTCCATCAGCTTAAAATGGAGAGTGAGCTCCTCCGTCAAGCGGTGGATATGAGCAAACGTCTTCCATCCCCGACAGAGATACATCACGTGAGGGGCGGGGAAGTCGACGCGGACCCGCGTGCCACTGATCCCGCAGCCCCTCATGTGCAGCTGCAATGATTCCGGCGGATCCAGCTCCATCTCCCGCGCAAATGGAGTCGGGAGAAGAAGGCAACGGCGCGGCGGCCAGCGCAGCCTGACGAAGAACTCACAAGGGTCATCCCCAACATGGCCCTTCATTGGAGGAGGAGCTGCTGGCGGAGGCGAGGCCAGCGCGCCGCCCCGTCCTCCTCTTCCCCGAGCGCCCTGGCCTCGCCCACGGCCTTGCCCCCTCCCCCTTCCCCTCGCGGCTGGCTTTGCCACCGCAGGCGCAGGGGAAGGAGGGACGCGTTGTCAAGCGGCGACCCTTGCCGCCACTTTCGAAGGACCGGGATTCCCTCTCTCCATGACGGATGGAAGGGAGGAGCAGAAGCTGAAGGAAGAAGAAGATGAGTTTGGGCCTAGCCACGGGCCTCGCCCAACAGCATGTTGCGCTTATGTGTGGCCCAGGCCCGGGGGCTCCTGTCGGTGTACAAAAAGAGGGGTACACTTTTTGTACCCCTATAACTGTGCATGGGCAGTCTGAGCCACGGGCGCCACCACACCAAGCAAGGAAAGGTAGGTGAGCCAGGGTAAGACCGAAGCTCAAGATAACTATGACGCCAAGGCCAAGACCACGAAGAGCAAAGGGGACGAAGCGGATTCCCCCGGTAAGATCCTTGCCAGGAGACAGTTCTAGCAGCCCCGGCAAGACCCTTGCCGCGGCGACTCGTCCCGCGCCTACGGAGCAAATCACCCTTGAGACCGCTGCCCCCAAAGGGCAAGGATTCTGGAGACATCCCCGTGGCGGCATGCAGATCTTTGTGAAGACATTCAAGATCAGATACGCACTAAGGAGACGACAACCCTTGGCGGGATCCCAGCCAAGGAAGACCACAAGGCCCCCGGCAAGCGCCTTGCCGGGAATGACAGCAGGTGCCCCGGCTAGACCCTTGACGGGGCCCTAGCAAGGCCCTTACCGAGGACACCCGCAGGGCCACCATCAGGCCCACGCCGACTAAACCTCCACCGCCGTTCCATGCAGCTGCCGACCCAACCAGCTGGGCAGGCGCCTGCGTGGCGGCATGCAGATCTTCGTGAAGACCCACCACTGCGCCACCTTAGCTGCTTGCCTACCTACGTGGCATCGTAGGCGTCGCTGGCCAGGGCGCGTGTCGACACAAGAAGGAGCGGAAACGGACGAGACAGGTTTCTCCCCCGTCCCCGATAAAGTAAGGACACCTATGCAAGACGCATTAAATGCGCCTTGTCATGTAATGCGAGGGATAACCTCGCATCACTGTACCCTTTCCACCTCCTGTGTGCCACTGTGACAACCCCTTTTTTCTATAAAAGGAGGCCCGAGGCGACCAGGAGAAGGATTCGGCTTTTAGGAGCTCCTCACGCCCCATAGCTAGCTCAAGAACACAGATATACAATCCACCAAAGCAGGAGTAGGGTTTTACACATCCTCGCGGCCCGAACCTGGATAAACGAACCATGTGCTGCCTGTTAGATCCGTTCTTCTCACGACCCCGCGCCCTGCTAACCGTAGTAGGGATTCTTGTGATCCCATAGGTGTCGTTCCCACCGACACTCTCGTGTGTCCTTTGTCCCGATCAACCCCTTTAAGCTTCCTAGTGCGATGGCCCTACGACTAAGTCCTTGCTCTAGGACATCTGCCGTGTCAACTCCACGACAGTTGGCACCCACCTTGAAGGGCAACTTCGAAGGGCTCAAGGGATACGCTGTGGGACGGATGACCAAGAGTCGTCACGGAAAACTCTACATCGATGACGAAGGTTGGGGCCCCGAGGCCGGCTCGATCGAGTATGGGTACCGGGTCCCCTTCGGCGGAATTCACGTCTTCATCGGCCGGATCAGGCCCTGAGCCGGGCGTCCACACCAACCTTATCGAAATGGCTCAGCACGCCGGGTCCGCCCGTGTTCAATCTGTCATGAAACATGCCTTCGTAGGCTGCATCCATGGCGGTGAATACTCCGAAGGATCGATGGAAAGCGGGGAGACGACCGTCTGCTCTAATACTGTATCATCAACAGATGAGATGGACTCGTTGTACCAGCTGCAAGACGGCATGCTCGGGGGCTATTCCGATGGCAGCAGTATTCCGGACCCCCTTGAGCCGCCAAATTGGGCCATAGTCTTCATGGTGGGGACGCAGCCCGGGCAGAACTCCACCGCAGTGGCAGCAGCAGCTACCGGATCGGCAGCAGCTGGGCCAGGAGACCCCGCGCGCCCCCCGGCTTAGGTTCTAATGGACCTCATGGATAAACTGACGACTCTGTTAACTGCTGTGGTAGAACCGACGGATAAATTCCAGCATGACGCAGAAGTAGCACGCGTGCGGGAGGAGATGGTGCAAGCTAAAGAAAATCTAGCCTAGAGGAAACCCGGATGGTAGCGGAAGGAGCAGCTCTGTATGCTCGTGCTCAGCAGCTTCAAGTAGAAACTTTCCGGCTCTCGGTTGATTTTAATGCGTCAAACGAGGTCATGAGGAGGAAGCTTCAGAAAACTCAGTCGCGTCTGCCTCTAACGCTAGATCCAAGGAACCTGTTCCATACACCCGGGACTGGGGGGAGGAATCCGCTGGAGGCAAACCGGGTCACAACACCCAGTGCACCAGTTCAGCCACGTACCATGGAGCCGCCTGGCATGAATACAGCTCCTCCTCGTTATGTATCAACACCTCCGGGTCACTTCTCCAACCCTATCAAGAATCTCATTGCACTGTCGGCTCGTTTGTCAGCTCTCCCAATGGAAGGCGACTCGCCAGCAGCAATTGAAACCCGGAGGGTAAGAGAACTACTTCAGATAGCTTTAGCCCAGGAGGACGCATACTCCTACAGTCGAGACATGATTCATTCAACTAATCGCCCAAGCTGGAGCCCGAGCTATAGTAGGCACATGGAGTCCGCAGAGATGTCAAGTAATGCTCAACGCCACAACTGGCCATATAGGCATGAGCTGGTGCGGGCTGGGGCCCTTAACTTGGTGGATCAGGAGAGGATTTGTCAAGAGGCAGAACGGGCGGCTCAGATAGCAGCAGAGCAGGCGGTTCACCAAACCTTTCCGGCTTATCCAGCAACCTCGGTTGAGGCAGGAGTGGCCACAAGAACCGGCGGCGTACCTTGCCTGGTCCCAGCCATACGCAATGAGCGGTTGCCCAAGGATTTCAAGGGGCCTCGTAAGGTGCCCAATTACACGGCTAACCTACAGCCGGGGGCTTGGATTGAGAGTTATGAGATGGCTATGGAGCTGTTGGAGGTTAGCGATGCTGCAATGGCCAAGTATTTTACCATGATGTTGGATGGAACGGCTCGAACCTGGTTGAAGGGATTGCCACCGAATTCTATCGGCTCATGGGCAGAGTTGAAAGCACGGTTCATCCAGAACTTTAAGGACACGTGTAAGCAGCCAATGTCGATTGTGGACCTGACCAATTGCAAGCAAGAGGATGGAGAATCTACAACCCATTGGGTGCGCCGGGTCAAGGAGATAATACATTCATCTGATAAGATGGATGCCGGTTCAGCAGTTTTGATGTTGGAGAAAAATTGCCGCTTTGAACCTCTGAAGCAGAAGTTGGGGCGGCTTAAACGTGAATGTAATGACATGGGGACGTTGATGGCAGCTCTTGTCAAGTATGCGGATTCTGATACCACCAAGGACCCGGTGTCTAATGAAGAAAAGGCAATGAAGGGAAAGAAGAACGGCAATGGCAAGGGTCACCAGCATAACCCGGCGAATCAAGGAGGTATAAACGTAAGGCTGATGAGTTTGTTCCTAATACTAATGCGCGGGGTGGTAATCAGCGGCGCAAGGGCAGACAACCCCCTCGATTGGGCGGGTCAGGCCCCACCCTTGAGCAGTTGTTGAATGAACCGTGTCCAAAACACGGCACCCGGGAGAAACCAACCACCCACTTGTGGAAGGATTGCACGATCATGAAGGCATTTAAAAATTCAAACGCATTTGATGGGGGTCACGGCCCAGGTGGAGGCTCAGGTGGAGGCGGCTTTCAGGGCCCGGGCGCCGATTCAAGTGGAGGAGGTTTTCACGGTCAGGGTTATCCTATTCACCAAGGAGGATATAATCAGCAACACGGCCAAGGGAATCAGCAACAGCAGCAATCCGTCTATCAAAGCAACCCGAAGCAGTTGAGTAGCATACAGTATCATGTCTTTACTACCAGTTTATGCAAGAGGGACCAGAAACTCCACAAGAGGGCCGTCAATGCCGTTGAGCCGGTAATTCCACGTTATTTACGTTGGTCGGAACAGCCTATTGTGTGGAGTAGAGAGGATCAGCAGCCCCGGGTTGATAATCCGGGTCACTTGGCTTTGGTGGTGGCACCTCAGGTTGGTGGGTTAAAGTTTACTAAGGTGCTCATCGATGGAGGCAGCAGCATCAACATCCTCTACTATGAGACGTTCCGCCGGATGGGATTGACGGATAAAAATCTTAAACAATCCAACACTGTTTTTCATTATGTGGTACCTGGTAAGTCAGCATACCCAGTTGGTAAGATCGAGTTGGAAGTAGCCTTTGGGGATGAGTATGACTCCAGAGCAGAAAAACTAACCTTTGAAGTGGTTAAGATCAAAAGACCATATCATGCTCTGTTTGGGCGGCCGGCTTATGCCAAGTTCATGGCTCGACTGTGTTACGTATATTTGCAGCTCAAGATGCCGTGTCACAAGGGCACTGTCGGTGTCATAACCGGCGGATCTCGGGTAGGGGGTTCCGAACTGTGCGTCTAGGCCGGATGGTAACAGGAGGCAGGGGACACGATGTTTTACCCAGGTTTGGGCCCTCTTGATGGAGGTAAAACCCTACGTCCTGCTTGATTAATATTGATGATATGGGTAGTACAAGAGTAGCTCTACCACGAGATCGGAGAGGCTAAACCCTAGAAGCTAGCCTATGGTATGATTGTATGTTATGGTTGTTGTCCTATGGACTAAAACCCTTCGGTTTATATAGACACCGGAGAGGGTTAGGGTCACACAAGGTCAGTTACAAAGGAGGAGATATCCATATCCGTATTGCCTAGCTTGCCTTCCACGCCAAGTAGAGTCCCATCCGGACACGAGACGAAGTCTTCAATCTTGTATCTTCATAGTCTAACAGCCCGGACAATGGAGGTAGTCCGGCTGTCCAGAGACCCCCTAATCCAGGACTCCCTCAGTAGCCCCTGAACCAGGCTTCAATGACGATGAGTCTGGCACGCAGTATTGTCTTCGGCATTGCAAGGCGGGTTCCTTCTCCGAATACATCACAGAAGAATTTGAATACGAGGGAAGTGTCCGACCCTGCAAAATAAGTTCCACATACCACCATAGAGAGAATAATATTTTTGCAGATCTAATTTGCAGGCTGGCTTTGGCAGCATGACGTTATGTCATGGCCCAGTGATTATTCGAACCGTTTCCTTTAACCAGCCCCGCACACAATGCGAGGCAGTTTTCCGACACGTCTTGTCAAAGCAGAGATCGTGTCCCTTTATTACGGGATTCTCATCAATACGGGCGTGGGTAACCCAACCGCGCCATCAATTACGGCGCTTGGGGGATAAGCGAGTTTTACCAGGCAACTGGGGATGCTTAGCTTCGTCCGCCCACATAAAGGGATAGGGATTCACCTTTCTATCCACGCCTTCTTCCTCCTTCGCTCATCCGGTTTCGCACACTCGAGCCCTAGCGCCCAAGTCCGCACTTCCCACCTCAACCTTCTCCAACCATGTTCGGAGTGGAAGGCAGGTGGATGGTCTCCTCCGTCACGGAGGGAGACATCAAGAAGCTGCGCGGAGCCGGATACTTAGCCGCGAACATCGCGCATTAGCTGCCTGCTGCGGGGCAGATCGTCCCTATCCCAAAACCTCACGAGAGGGTAGTTTTCCTTCACCACTTCCTCCGCGGACTAGGGTTTCCCCTCCATCCATTCGTCCATGGTCTCATGTTCTACTATGAGCTGGACTTTCATGATCTGGCCCCGAACTTCATCCTCAACATTTCGGCATTCATCATCGTGTGTGAGGCTTTCCTCCGCCTCCGGCCCCACTTCGGCCTGTGGTTAAAGACCTTCAATATCAAGCCGAAGGTAGTATGAGGCCAACAAGCAGAATGCGGCAGAGCCATGGTGGGCAAGATGCCCAACGTCATATGGCTCGAAGGCTCCTGCGTGGAGACAATAAAGGGATGGCAATCGGCGTGGTTCTACTTCACCGAGCCGCGCGATGCCAAATGGGCGGCAGCCCCTGAGTTTCGATCCGGATTCCCAACATAGCTCACTTCCTGGAAAGAGAAGGGCTTGTCGTGGGGTTCATCGGTGGAGCTGGATTGACTCCAGAAATGTATCCAGAGTATGGCGAGCAAGAAGCTCAAGCTTGTCAACATAGTCCAAGTTATGCTCATCCACCGGATCCTCCCGTGTCAACAACGGGATTTTACCTTGTGGGAGTTCGACCCGGCCCAGCACCAGACTCTAAGCGAGCTCTTTGATACGACGCACAAGGATGTCTGGAAGGTGTTGTTCAAGGGCGCCGAGGTCCCCCTTCACTTGCCGAGGACCGCAGACTAAGCGCAAAGCGCCTAACACGTTCGGTGAGTTCAATACGTCCCGTAGGACATTTATTTTCCCTAGCTTAATTATGTGCGGGGTCTAATCTCCACGCCTTTGATAGGACTGGGTGGAGATGTCGGGGAAGATTAACTATCCGACCCCTTTTCCCGAAGACACTGCGGGCGCTCTCCTGACGGAGATGCTGACTCCGGCTCCTTACAAGGTGCCGGAGAAGACCAAGAAGGCCAAGGGAACCCGAAAGAGTTCCCGGTGCCATGTGTTATCGGACTCATTGTCCAATAACTCTACGGCACACTCTTCCCCCAAAGACGAGGAGGAAGAAGAAGATGCTCCCCCTCCAGGCGGGGGAGACAAGAAAAGGAAGGCCGCCCCAACTGGTGAGGCCGAAGGGTCCAAGAAGGGAAGGACTCTCCTTCCGGATAGTTCCACCGCCACCGACGAAGGAGAAGACGAGTGGTTGCCCAGGGCCAAGCCCCCGGGGAGATCATAAGTATTCAGATACCAGAGTAACTCATAGAATTCCTTTGTCGCACTGCTTTCCCTAACGCGAACACAATTATGCAGGCCGCCACGAGCCAGTATCGATGTATCGTCGGACGGCTCCCTGGGCTCGTCGTACATGGATAGCGATCCAGTCCCGACCGCCACCTCCCCTCGGTTCTAGGCTCGGGCAGGCGGCCTCCTTCTAAGAGGTGCAAGACGCCTGTGCCGGTGACCTCTGTCCATCCAGAGGTGCCGGACAATCTGCTAGCAGCGCTTTGCAGCGCTTCCATCGACGAGGAGCACCGTACTGTTTATGAGCGCGGTGATCCAGAAGGTTCAGTCCGCCAAGAGCGGATTGACTGAAGCATGTGCTAGCCTTCTAACAGGCTTTGAGGTAAGTGTTTTAAAATGTAGTAGAAATATTACTGCATAGACAGTAGCCCCTGATGCTTTGTTCGGTGTTCACAAAGAAAAGCCGAACAAAGGATCAATTAATATCGTAGGAGTCTAATATAAGTGTGTCAATATGCATATGCAGGCTTCGCTGCTGGCGTCCGCCGCACTGACTGCGGAGGTCGCCGTATTGAAGCAGGACCTCGAGGGGTCCAGGAAAGAGCTCGGCCTTGCCAAGAGGCAGCTCAAGGAGAACAAGGGTAAGTAATACCCTGTCTATAGATATGTATATATAAAAGAGGACGCGATTGCAAAATGACAGGATCATCGTATGTTTGCCAGGGGCCACGACCGAGGTGGTGACCCTAAAGCAAGCGCTAACCAAGGCCGAAGATAAACCGTCCAAGGAGCGCACCGAGCGAGAGAAGCACGAGGCTCGGGTGGGCGAGGTGCAGCAAGAGCTCCAGGCTCTCGTGGCGAAGCACGAGGCATTGGAGATTGACTCAAAGACACGGGAGTCCGAGCTTGCCGCAGCCCTCGAGAGTGCAAAAAGTGCCAAGGCCGAAGCCCAAAAGGCCCTCCAACATATCGACGCGATGAAGAAGATAGCGGCGGGTAAGGCTTTCTATATGCAAAGCAAGCATGTAAAAGTAAATTACCGATTACTTACCCGAATCCGGAGCTCTCCAGGAGCATTTGTAGATTTGCCCCGCAGCGTGTCCGATGCCACACAATTTTACCAGGCCGAGGATGGAAGCTCAATGGAGAAGCTATTCTGGTCTCAGTATGCTGAGGCCGAACACCCGGTGCCAATGAGCGACTTGCTGAAGCAGATGGTCGAGCTACATAAGGCGGTTGATTGGGCCATGAAGGGCTTTATAGTCTGGCTGTGGCCTGGCGACGCCCTTCTGAACAGCTTCTTCAGCCTGGTGAGGCGGCCTGTGGATGCCTGCCCGCGGCTGGAGGTCGTTAAGCGATCTGTCTGAATTGAAGGTGCACACCGGGCTTTCGCCCGTGTGAAATTGCAGTGGGCCAAGCTAGACGCCGTGAAGCTGATCAAGGAGGGGTCGCCGGAGGGCAAGGAGCACCGCCACCCCGAGATGTACTACGAGGGTGTCTGCCGGGTGCCCGTCTCGTCGCGGACGAGTGTTCAAAAGATGTAATATTTCAGTGAGACTTGCTCGTTTTATCCTGTATTTATGAAAACTTGTTTCATATGCGCTATGCAACGCTTGTTTGAATTTAAAATATTACCTTCTGTTTAGCTGTTTATCTAATCATAGAGATGGCAAGTCCTCGGCTTCTGCCCCCATGCCACGAGTGCTCGGGTGTTCGGGACAAACCTGAGCACTCTTGTTCCCATGTTTGGGTCCTTCGAGGGAGGTGCTCAGCACATCGAACAAGGCAACCGGACTAATAATGCTTTATCACTCTCACTTAGCCATAGAATTCTATAATTTTAAATTTCAGCGAAGCCCCTGATATTCGGAAGGCCGAATTTGGGGCACGATACACGCCTTTGAGCCGGACAGGGCCGGCCCCTCGCTCTAAGCGGCATAAGTCTTTAGGGACTCGAAAACCTCGCCGAACAGCGACCAGTCTCTCGCCTTAATCATGACAGTCAGTTTTAGCTTTCTCTACTGAGGTGCTGAACCCAGCAGAACCGGGGCACAATCGTAGTAGTTTTCCTAGCGCTACCTTAGCTGATAGAGTGGAACGTAAGGTACCAAAACATAGGAGCCGGACAAACCCAACATTTGACCAAAGACATGATTCGGAGCCTGTCGGGGATATACCCCGCGGTGTAAACCGGCCGGAAGTTAACCCGGCCGGGACTTGGCGGTTTATCTGAAGACCCCGCTGACACTTGGCGAGTCACCGGCGACCCGCCCTGACCTGGCGGTTTACAAGCAACCCACCTGGCCATTATGACTCACAGGTGATCCGGCGTGCAGGACAGACAGATGACAAGGCCCAAGACTCAGAATGCCGGTTGATACTATGGTGGGCCGGTTTAAGAGGAAAGGCATGAGGAATATTTACCTTACATGGAGTTACGACCAGGACTTATATCCGGTTTGTATTAAAGGTAGACTAGTCCTAATCCTAATAGGACTCTACATGTAACCCGCCCCTCCAACATATATAAGGAGGGGCAGGGCTCCCCAAAAGGGACAAGATTCACAAGTTCCACAAGTTGGACAAGTTAGGTTTAGACAATAGCTCTCGAGATAGAGCACTCTTGTAACCGTGATCACCATCATCAATATCAATGAAGCAGGATGTAGGCTTTTACCTCCACTGTGAGGGGCCGAACCTGGGTAAAATATCGCGTCTCTCATCCCGCTCAACCCCTCTCAAGCTACCACATAGATGCGTTGGCCTCGCGACTAAGTCCTGACACTAAGGACATCTACCGTGACAATTCCACGATAGAGCTGATGCATATAATGCTATAAGTCCGGGGTGCCGCACTTGTGAAAGTGTTCGGACTTTTCACATCGTGTTGTGGGGTACGTAAGCCCCTGGTGTATTGGCCATACCAAAGTGTACAGTTGCAAGGTGTCATTAATGAACACACACACACACACACACACACACACACACACACATATATATATATATATATAACAAGAATGCAATAATAGTCATAATGTCATGCATTGTTTATTCAAAAATTGCGTTAAGGCAGAGTGATATAGATAGTGCGATAAGAAAAGAGTAGGACTATGTCCCTTCCAAGGGCAAGCTGAGGAATGATATTAAATCAAATATTTCGCTCATTACTGTAATCCACCTGGGAATTCCGTGGTATGACGTAGCTCTCTGCCTCCTTGGTTGCTGCATCATGTGTTCGGCAATAGTGCTGCCGAACAGTGTTTCCAGAGATTAAGGTCCTGGAAAAAAAAAACCAAACGGGAAGCCCCTAGTGCGGTTTAAGCCGCATCTTGGGGCGTGCCGCAGTTGTGCCCCCCTCCCCACCTGTGCCCATGGTACTTTTAATGTGTAATTATGTACGCGCGGCACGAGTTTAACCGTTGGGCTAGGCTTGGGGTGGACGCCGCATTGGTACGCGAGCTCAGATCGCGCCAGGCAGTCTATTTGCCGATTGCTCTGAGCGCGCTTGAAGGTGTCCGGGCTTTGAAGTGCCGAACTGGTTGATTCTCTTGAGAGGACGCTTTGCGCTTCTGCTGCGAGGGATGCGGTGTGGTCCTCTATTCGAAGAGAGCGCTCTGTGTTTCCATTGACTATAATAACTCCGTGAGGTCCTGGCATCTTGAGCTTGAGGTATGCGTAATGAGGTACCGCATTGAATCTAGCAAATGCGGTTCGCCCGAGCAGTGCGTGATAACCACTGCGGGACGGGACTATATCGAAGATTAACTCTTCGCTTAGAAAGTTATCCGGGGATCCGAAGACCACTTCCAGTGTAATTGAGCCTGCGCGATGGGCCTGTACACCTGGGATGACGCCTTTAAAGGTCATTTTTGTGGGTTTGATCCTTGAGGGGTCTATACCCATTTTGTGCATTGTGTCCTGATAAAGCAGGTTCAGGCTGCTGCCGCCATCCATAAGGACTTGAGTGAGGTGAAAACCGTCAATGATTGGGTCTAGGACCAGTGCAGCAAATCCGCCATGACGGATACTAGTGGGGTGGTGCCTGTGATCGAAGGTGATCGGACAGGAGGACCAAGAGTTGAACTTTGGGGCGACTGGCTCCAACACATATACGTCCCTAAGTGCACGCTTCCGCTCCCTCTTGGGGATGTGGGTTGCGTATATCATGTTCACCGTCTGCACTTGCGGGGGAAACCTCTTCCATCCTCCAGTGTGCGGCTGTCGGGGCTCCTCCTCGTCATCGATTTGTGGCCCCTTGTGCTTGTTTTCGGCAATTAACTTGCCGGCCTGCTTGAACACCCAACAATCCTTGTTGGTGTGATTGGTTGGCTTGTCTAGGGTGCCGTGTATTTGACACGAGCGATCGAGTATACGGTCCAAGCTGGACAGACCCGGCGTACTTTGTTTGAATGGCTTTTTCCGCTGACCGGGTTTAGAGCCTTTGAATTCGGCATTGACTGACGTATCCTCAATATTTTCGCTGTTAATGCGGCGTTTATGTTTGTTGCGACGTGACCTGCTATTGCCATCCTTGGTATCTGAGGTACTATGGTTCTTTGATATGTTATTACTGCGAGCCAGCCAGCTATCTTCTCCCTCACAAAAGCGGGTCATGAGCGTCGTGAGAGCTGCCATAGATTTCAGCTTTTACTGACCAAGGTGCCCGGCTAGCCACTCATCTCGGATGTTGTGTTTGAAAGTCGCTAAGGCCTCTGCATCCGGATAGTCGACGATCTGATTTTTCTTTCTAAGGAACCGAGTCCAGAATTGCCTGGCCGACTCTTTTGGCTGCTGAATTATGTAGCCCAAGTCATCGACGTCTGATGGTCGCACATAAGTGCCCTGAAAGTTGTCGAGGAATGCGGCTTCCAGATCTTCCCAACAGCTAATGGAGTCCGCTGGCAAGCTGTTAAGCCAATGCCGCGCTGGTCCTTTGAGCTTTATTGGGAGGTATTTGATGGCGTGTAAGTCATCACCGCGGGCCATGTGGATGTGGAGGAGGAAATCCCCAATCCATACTGCGGGATCTGTTGTGCCGTCGTATGATTCAATATTTACAGGTTTGAAACCTTCTGGGAATTGATGTTCCATTACTTCGTCTGTGAATCATAAGGGATGTGCGGCGCCTCTGTATTGGGCTATATCGCGACGCAGCTCGAATGGGTCTTGCCCGCTGTGTTCGGCCCGTCCGGATTTGCTTTTACTGTATCCGGCGTGACGTTTATCGTCTCGCAGAGTGGTACGCCGTCATGATCCGTAGATCGATCTTGCATGCTTTGCTTTGTCCTCCAATATGTCTCGCAGGTCTGGCGTATCTCCCCATGCCTTTTTATTTGAATGGCGCTGGGGTGGAGGCTGAGCTTTTGCCTGCAATGCCTCTCTATCGCGACCACGAGGTGCCGATCAGCCATATCATACGCTTCTTCCTCCAGTCATGGTAGTAACCTGCACTTTAGGTAATTCTTGGAGGGGCGCTCGAGTTTATATTCCTCGGCCGCGAGGACTTCAGTCCATTTGTCAGCTAGCAAATCTTTATCAGCTTGAAGCTGCTGCTGCTTTTTCTTCAGGCTATTTGCCGTGGCCATAAGCCGGCGCTTGAAGCGCTCTTGTTCGACGGGATCCTCTGGTATGGCGAATTCATCGTCGCCGAGGCTTGCCTCGTCTTCGGAGGGGGGCATGTAATTGTCATCCTCCTCTTCTCCGTCTGCCGCTCTCTCAGGAGAGCTGGCTCCTCCATCCTCCTGCTCAAAATCTTGCTAGAGGGGATTGTTGTTGTCTTCGGCACTATTCGGAGTGTTATTATCTCCTGTGCCGGTATCACCACTTTTTCTTTGGCAGGACTTAGAGCGGCGCCACTGACGTCGACGCTTGGGTTGCTTCTTGGAGGGGTCATCCTCCGCTATCTCGTCGCCATTGCCTTCTTTGGGTGTATCCACCATGTATATGTCATATGACGAGGTGGCTTTCCAGTACCCTATAGGTGCTGGTTCATGTTCGTCTCCTTCATCATCGTCCATACCATCGATATCTTTGGAGTCGAAGTCGAGCATGTCGGTTAAATCATCGACAGTGGCTATGAAGTGGGTGGTGGGTGGGCGTCGAATTTCTTTGTCGTCCGCATCCCAATCCTGTTGGCCATAGTCCGGCCAGGGCTCTCCTGACAAAGAGAGAGACCTTATTGAATTCAGCATGTCGCCGAAGGGCGAGTGCTAAAAAATATCCGCGGCGGTGAATTCCATGATCGGCGCCCAATCGGATTCGATTGGCAGGGGCGCGGGCGGTTCGGAGTCCGGAAAAGAGTCCGGCACCTTGGAGTCACGGGCTTCACGGAGGATTAGGCTGGTGTTCGGCTCGATCACCATTGAGACTGCAGCCCCTGAGGCGGTGTCTAGCCACCCGTCCTCGATTGGCGCAGTTGGCCCTGAGCTAAGGGTCGGAGCTGATGCGGGCGCGGCCTCTGGGGTACTGTTCGGCGGCAGAGCTAGGTCATACCCATCGTGAAAGTGCGGCGCGCCCGGCTGTGGCTCAAATCCGTCGAAGATCAAGTCTCCGCGGATGTCGGCCATGTAGTTCAAACTTCCAAGTCTGACCTGACGGCCAGGGGCGTAGCTTTCAACCTGCTCCAGATGGCCAAGCGAATTAGCCCGCAGTGCAAAGCCGCCGAATACGAAGATCTGTCTGGGGAGAAAAGTCTCGCCCTGGACCGCATTGCTATCGATGATAGTAGGAGCCATCAAGCCTAACGGCGACGACACAGAGGAACTCTCAATAAAAGCACCAATGTTGGTGTCAAAACCGGCGGATCTCGGGTAGGGGTCCCGAACTGTGCATCTAGGCCCGTTGGTAACAGGAGGCAGGGACACGATGTTTTACCCAGGTTCGGGCCCTCTTGATGGAGGTAAAACCCTACGTCCTTCTTGATTAATATTGATGATATGTGTAGTACAAGAGTAGATCTACCACGAGATCGGAGAGGCTAAACCATAGAAGCTACCCTATGGTATGATTGTATGTTATGGTTGTTGTCCTACGAACTAAAACCCTTCGGTTTATATAGACATCGGATAGGGTTAGGGTTACACAAGGTCGGTTACAAAGGAAGAGATTCCCATATCCGTATTGCCTAGCTTGCCTTCCATGCCAAGTAGAGTCCCATCCGGACACGAGACGAAGTCTTCAATCTTGTATCTTCATAGTCTAACAGCCCGGACAATGGAGATAGTCCGGCTGTCCGGAGACCCCCTAATCCAGGACTCCCTTAGGCACCATTACAGTCCATGGGAGCCAGAAGATAGCTTTGGAATGTGAAGAAGGTGATGCTGCCTATGCTGAATCTATTTGTGCAACAGAGGAGTTGAAATTCTACAAGGATCATGTTGACCCAGCGGACATGACGTCATTAAAGAAACCAACAATAGAGCATGAGCCGGAGTTAAAATTCAAATCAGTTGATGACACTATGATGGTTGACTTTGTGCCTGGTGATTCATCCAAACAGTTCATCATCAGCGCAAAATTGGATCCGAAATAGGAAAGCGCGCTCATCGAGTTCATCCGTGAGAACCGGGACATCTTTGCATGGAAACCTTCAGACATGCTGGGTGTCCCGAGGGAACTCGCTGAGCACACTCTTAATATCGATCCAAAGTTTAAACCTGTCAGACAGTTTCTCTGGCGGTTCAATGAAGAAGGGCGCAAGGCCATCGGAGAAGAGGTGGCCCGGCTCTTGGCAGCTGGGTTCATTGTGGAGGTCTTTCACCCAGAATGGTTAGCTAACCCAGTGCTTGTACTCAAAATAATGGCACCTGGCGTATGTGTGTGGATTACACAGATATGAACAAGGCTTGTCCGGCTGATCCTTTTGCTCTTCCCCGGATTGATCAGATCATTGATGCTACGGCGGGTTGCGCATGGTTAGGTTTCTTAGATGCTTACTCCGGTTATCATCAGATTAAGATGGCAGTCAAGGATCAAGAGAAGACAACTTTTATAACTCCTTTTGGGGCTTTCTGCTATGTGTCTATGCCTTTTGGGCTTAAGAGTGCCCAGGCGACTTAGCAGCGGTGTGTGCAAAATTGTCTTCACAATCAAATTGGGTGCAATGTTCATGCCTATGTGGATGATATAGTGGTGAAATCCAGGGAAGAGGAAACCTTGGTCACAGACCTGAAAGAGACTTTTGATAATCTTCGGGTTTACAAGATGATGCTTAACCCGGCCAAGTGTGTTTTTGGAGTGACAACCGGCAAGCTCTTGGGTTTTCTGGTGTCTAACCGAGGTATTGAAGCTAACCCGGAGAAAATCAAGGCAATTACTTCTCTAGACAAACCAACCTGCATCAATGATGTTCAATGACTGACGGGTCGTGTGGCTGCTTTGAGCCGGTTCATAAGCCGGTTAGGGGAAAAAGCTATGCCTCTGTATCAGTTGATGAAGAAAATAGATGTTTTTGTTTGGAGTGATGCTGCAAACGCTGCTTTTGAGGATCTGAAGGCACAACTGGCTGAGCCGCCGGTTCTAGCTGCTCCAATTGAGAAAGAGCCGCTATTGTTATACGTGGCTGCCAACTCATGGGTTGTTAGTGTGGCTATGGTGGTAGAGCGCAAGGAGGCTGGCAAAGAGCATCCGGTTCAGCGGCCGGTTTATTTATGTCAGTGATGTGCTAATTGAATCTAAGTAACGATATCCACATTGGCAGAAGCTTGTTTATGGTGTGTTCATGGCAAACCGGAAGCTTAAGCATTACTTTTAGGGACATCCAATCACTGTGGTTAGCTTTGCTCCTTTGGGAGACATTATTCAAAACAGAGAAGCCATGGGGTGAGTTGCCAAGTGGGCAATTGAGCTTGGGTCTCATGGGCTGAAGTATGTTCCACGTACTGCAATTAAGTCTCAAGCCCTGGATGACTTCATCAATGACTGGACAGAGATGCAGATGCCAGAAGAGAAGCCGGACAACACATATTGGACCATTCATTTTGATGGATCCAGGCAATTGGAAGGCTCAGGGGCTGGAGTCGTATTAACTTCCCCATGAGGTGATAACTTTTGTTATGTGTTACGGTTGATGTTTCCATGCACTCACAACGCAGCATAATATGAAGCATTGCTCCATGGTCTTCGAGTGGCAAAGGAGATGAGCTTGAGCCGGGTCAGATGTCTTGGTGACTCAGATCTAGTGGCTCAATAGGTATCTGGCAAGTGGGATTCCAAAGACCCTCTCATGGCAGCTTATCGCCGAGAGGTCGATGTTGTTGCAGGATATTTTAAAGGTTATCAGGTGGAACAGATTGGCCGTCGAAAGAACGAAGCAGCTAATGCTTTATGCCGGCTGGGGTCTCAGCGTAAGCTGGTACCACCCAACACCTTTTTGGATGTTTTGCATAACCCCTCTGTCAAGTTGCCCATAGAAGAAGACTTAGCTGTTCCTGACCCGGAGGTGTGACACCCCAAAATTTTACCCTTGTTTTAATTAATTAAAATTCTGCCAGGAAATTTAAACTTTTATTTTCTGGATTTCCTTTGTTTCAGGGCCTTTCTTTACCTTATTATTATGGGGTTTTTACCTCAAGTGAAAAAAAAGTTTCCAAATGTATTATTGTACTTGTTTCTCCCCTCAAGAAAAACATTTCTATTATCAGTGGATTTATTTTCATAATTATTCCTTTCTGAGCCTTATTCTTTAAAATGTTTTTTCTTAAGTTTCAGGACCCAATTTGCACTGCAACCTTTTGATATAATTATCTAAAATTCCAACCAAAATTTGGAGATGTCATGTGATGTTTTTAAATCACTTTTATGCAAAAATATATTTCATTCTTTGGATATTTTGAGCTCTACACCAAGTTTTCAAATCTGGTCCAGTGGGCAATTTTGCACTACAGCCCATTTAAATATTTCTTTCTATCTTCCACCAAAATTATGGGATGTTCATAGGAGTATATTATTCAACTTTATGCAAAAACAATTTGATGTTCTTTGAAAGATTTGAGTGAATCAACCTCATTTTCATTCTGGCCCAGTTGGGTGTTTTCTACTGCAACCCTAATGTATCTTGCTCTAGTAACCATGAGCTTTTTCCTACTTATAGCCCATCCTACAAAACCCTTAAGTCCAGGAGAGTGGACCCATTGGAGGATTTTAAGTGCATGAAATGAGGCATTGTTCTTTTTGTCCAAAACTGAAGTTTTGCAAAGCTTGCACTATAAAGTTTCTGGTTTTGTCCAAATGACCTTGCCATCCTCTCCCTCATCTAAAGAGACACTGATCTGGAAAGTTTGGCCACCTGAAGAGTTGCCTAGATGCCATTAGCCTTTTGTCAAACACACCTGGTGTGCATGGCCAGTTTTGGCATGGTTTTTAGGTTGCACACTGGACTTGTTTGCCTTGCCTAACCAGCATGTCCCATAGCTTTGCCCTAGCCTATAGCCCCCCTGCTTAACCTCTTGTGGATTGGAGTCCCCTGGCATGACTTGGCATTTCGCCGAACACCTGCCGTGCGTGCTCTGGCGCGCCCAGAGCGCACGTTTTGAACGAGCGTGCACCGAGCCGCCGTGTCCCACTGCCGACGCCCTGCGCTCGTTTTGGCCCTTCCCCTCTCCGAGTCGACGCACCCGACCCCTCCCGTGTCGCAGAGCTGCCCTGGCGCCCTACAGCTCCATCGTCAGGTCGGCCACGGCGGCTAGCAGGCGGGCACAGCAGCCTCTGCCGTGGACGGCGCCGCCCAAACCTCCCCAGCATGCCAGCCGCCCCCTAGAGCAGTCCGAGCTCATCCACAAGCTTGTCCGCAGGCGCTCGTCGCCGCCACGTCCCCCTGTTGCAACAGAATGATGGTCGCCGGCATTCTTATCCACGGCCATCGTCGGAACCGACCCCGACCGCCTATTTAAGGAGCCCCGAGCCTCTCTGAAACCTCAGGTGACCTCAAGCAACGCCACCTAGCATCCCCGTAGCAGTCAATCGACCAGGGAAGGTCTTCTTCCCCATCTCCGGCCAGTACAGCCGCCGCCCCTCCGGTCCATTCAGTAGCAACCCGAGCCCCTCCTGTCCAACAAGTGCCACCATCCCCTCCCCCTCGATCTCGCGGAGCCAGCAAACACCTCAAACTCGCTCAGGAACCACCATAGCGCGAAACCTCAACTCCCCCGAGGCCGCCGTCCGCCGCGAGGCTCGTCGCCGGTGACTCCCTCCATCTCCGTCACCCCCTTGACCACCGGGAGGACCGCCCCGGGGTGGCAGATCCATCTCGACCCTCCAGAGCCCGCGGGAAGGCACCGTTCGCCGGCGTTGATCGCCGGAGCCTCGCCTCTGTTCAACCAGAGGAAGAAGGAGGCGGGGCGACTGGTCAAACCTGACCAGTGGGCCCCCTGGACCCACTGTTAGCGACCCAGCCCCGCCCGCGTGTTTTAAGTGAAAACGCAAACAACCGAAAGTATGTCTCCCCTACTTTGAAAGCGTATTCTCGTTGAAACGTTTTCTTTTCTGTGTTATTTTAAAAACAAAGTTTGACTGAAACTTTGATTGGCTATATTTTTTAAATAAAACTCCAAATGAATTGATTCTTTCTCCTACCTCTCTCAAATTTCACCTAGTTTATTTTAAGATTTATTTCAAAAATAATTAGGACAACTTTTTGTACTGTTTTTGAAGTATGTGTTATTTGAATATTTTTGAAAATAGGGATTTGGAAGGGAGATATAACTTTCAAAAGTTTTGGAGGGCACCTCGCCTCTCCACACCTTGAAGGCAAGCAATTCTGAACTTAGGCATAATATTATCGTGTGTTGTTTGATACAGTTACAACACCACCTTGACACGGAGTATCCGTTATGTGTTTGTGACGATATGATCATACGCTTTGAGCGCAAAGATGGAAATTTTTGCTGTTGGAAATGGACATACTTGTGATAGCAATTACCCTCATTTTCCTCTCATGCCTACCGGGAAGGATCCGGGAAAGTCTCTATCTTGGGTAGATACAAGCTTGTCCCTCGTCAAGATGGTTATGACTGGCGGGGCAGGGGAAGGTATGATGAGTGGTGGTTGTGTCTGATGGGTGTGAAATATTATCCTTGAGCTAATCATGTAGGAAATACTTAAGCCTCCTGAGTCGGCCGTAGATCGAGTCTTGTTCCAGTAACCCCCATACTTGTTTCGTGCTGCCACTTGTCCCTGCCGTAGGTAGGGTACGGTTCAGTAAGTTGTCAACCCCTGTCTAGCACACAACGTACAGAGAGACCGCGATGAGGGTTCCATGGCCCTGGATTAAAGCCAGTCATCCGGTCCGGGGGCATGGGTGTTTTTGGTTGTAGCCGAAGGGGGAGCTCCCCCAGTTTGCGCGCGGTATAAATTTTGTGATCCCATGCTAAGTCAAGGTTGTAGCCTCCCCACTTAGAGTTTTGCTTAACAGGTGTCAAGGGTGATTCCAGACACCGGTGAGTTTGGCTGGTGTGTTCGGTTTGGTGGGTTTTCAATTAAAAGACCGTAGACGGAATTAGTTCCGATGGGCTAAGGAAATCCGTTACTCGTGGGTAAAGAGTACACCCTCTGTAGAGATATTATACCTATTCGAATAGCCGTGTCCATGGTTAAGGACTACAGTCTGGGATGGGTCAAGTGTCGGTCTTAGTGTCGGTCTTCGGAGGAAAAACTACTGAACCAGAACATTAGTTATGATCTGTGACATATGATGATTATGATTATTATTATTGTGGACTAATCGGTTTTATTATTTGAAATTTATGAGTATCCCTGGGACGGTTCTACCTCCTGGATATTCACTGTGACTATTCTTATATAAGCCCTTTATGTGGTGTCGCTCAGACGCCCGACTGTGGCATGCTTGTCATTTCATTTGCTTATAAGCCCTTTATGCGGTGTCGCTCAGACGCCCGACTGTGGCATGTTTGTCATTTCATTTACTTATAAGCCCTCTATGTGGTGTCGCTCAGATGCCCAACTGTGGCATGTTTGTCATTTCATCTACTTATAAGCCCTTTATGTGGTGTCGCTTATACGCCCGACTGAGGCATACTTTATATTGTTATCCTTTCAAGGCGTCGCTTTAGACACCCGATCGGTGCATTCTATTTCTACTCGCTGATTAACCTGCTTGCATGCATCATGAGCTTCATTTATGACTGACGGAGTAATCATAGTATATTTCAAAGCAGGATTATCAATGGCTATATTATACCTGTGTTCTTAATCTTTGCGAGTACATTCAAAGTACTCACTGGCTTGTCCATGGCTATTGTCTTGGCTAGATTTCTTGCGTGGAAAGGAACGTTGCGATGACAGCCCCGGAACCTACACAATGGAGATAGCAGCCTCGCGAAGATAGGAGTTATCCTGGTCAGCTGTTCCTGTGGGAGATGGAGTCCCATAGACGCTGATGATCCGCAAATCGCTTCCGCCATCAAAAACCAATTGTTGTACCCATAGGCCAAAATGGTCTTGTACTACATATTTTTGAAGTTTGCTTGGAGTTTCTGTAACAAGTTGGTGTCTCATTAGCTAACAGTAATCCTGGGGCTGGTGAGCACAAGGGCCGCTTTTGGGAAATTAATATCCTGAAAAACCGGTCCTGAAAACTTGGTATCAGAGCCAGGCTGACCATTGGCTAATCCTATCTTAGCCAGGTCGAAAAACCTAGGTAAACCAACCCACCAGACCTTAACCAAACCCCGGCCAAGCTTCTCGTGTAAGATAGCCTCACAGTGACCCGGCACCCTTTGGCAGTCGGTGCCCAACCTATCAGCCTAGCCTGTCGGTCACGCGCCAGTGACCAGCCCCTAAAAAGTCTTTTTCGCAAGCGTGCGAAGGAAGACTCCGTCCCCTTTTTCTATAAAGAGGGCACGCTAGCCTCGACCCAGCATAGCACAACCTCTAACCCCAAACCAAGCTAAAATGCCAGGACCCATTGTTCACAATGAGACCACAGCAACCAACCTTGGAGGTTTTGTGACCGTGCTAGCAAACCTTACCCGCCGTGCCTTCGCATTAGAAGAGCCCCCAGAATATGTTGTGTACCAAGGGTCCATGAGTGGTGAGAGCCGTCAATTTTGGGCCACTGTGCACGTCTATGGTAGGGGTCTATCGCCAGAATGCCCCTACAAGTTCACCGGGAGGACAACTTCCTTTGAGACACAAGCCATCCAACTAGCTGGCCGGGAAGCTATAGTTCAACTCCGGCACTTGTCGCCCAGAGTTAACTGCTGTTCCTTCTACTACTACCCCAGCCGTGACGGGTATGGTAGACCACCCCAAGTTGCCAACGGAGATCACGAGACGGATCCTGCATTATTGCATCTGGTGCGCTATGTAAGTGCACTAGAGGGATTGTTCGATCAAATCACCCTTGATCTGATCGCAGCTCATGGAGAGCTGGTTCACCGAGCCCCGGCAAGAAGAGAACATGAGCCCGACGCCGACAACCCAGTCGTGCTGTTCGGACAGCCGATCGAGACCTTGAGGTCAACCCCAGCCATCAATCAAGGTGCTTTGATGACCCCAGAAGTGCTTCGTCGCCTTTTGGGAACACACTCCAACGGGATTGTGGCCAACAATCCCCGCGATGGTCATCATCGCTACCCCGACCCTGCAGTTCCTCAACCCCCTCCAGTTAACCCCGACGGTGAAGCCAATGGAGAAGCCTCGGCATCCACAAGGCACGCCCGCTTAGATATGAACGAGGTAGACTAAGTCACTCGAGTAGTACTGAGTCTTAGTATACCCCACGCCCTGTAATTGTGTGATCATGTATCACCATATGGGAATGCTACCTGCTTGTGCATCCCTATTTTGAATAGTGGCCATGCATGAGTGCGTTGGTGTACGACTGCATTTTAATTCCGGGCGTAGCTACCAAAACCAACCCCGACGGCACCCACAGTAACACGTCACTTTTGGGAGATGTGTGTATATGTGGCTTTGACCCCGACCCCCATGAGAGTAGAACCAGCAAACAGTTGCCCCTCACCGCGGTAAATAACCTAGCCCAGTTGCTTTATAAAAGGCCACCTCGTGACCGTGCCAACTACCCCTCGTCTTGTGCACCACACTCACAACCATTTCTTGCCATGCCGAGCCCTAGCATTTATCTGAGAACCCCAGATGCAACCCCGGGTAGTTTTGTTAAAATATTGTGGGAATTTACCTGCAGTACCATGGGTTCTACCCAACCACCCCAGTACGAGTTGCTCAAGTTGAGGATCACCGCATCCACCTCGAAATATTGGGCAGTAGTGCACATCCCTCCTGTAAACTCAAACCAAGACCCAACAGAAGTCTCCTTCCTGGGGAAATCTATGCCGACCCCGCAGATGGCCACAGAAGCAGCTGCACACGAAGCGCTTGTTTGCCTTCGATTCGCGGTAACCTATGCCAGCGAACGAGGGTATTATTACTTTCCGAGCCGTGCAGCACCCGGGGAAGTGACATCTTTTCCCGGTGGACGAATTGAGAGAGTCCCAGTACTGGCCAACCTTGTCCAGTATGTCATCGCTCAAGAGCGTTTGACCCAACGAGTGATGGGTTATCTCCAGAGCCTCGCTGATTTAAATCCTCAGATCGCCATCGGCAGACCACTGAGACCCGACCAGGAGAGACGCGTTCATCGACTGATCAACCTGCTTCCCCCGATAGAAGAAGAGTGTGCCCCAGTACCAGAGACGTTTTCTAGAGACCCCGTCCAGTTGCCATTTTCGTTCTAGACGTCACTGCCTTGTTCTTTTATTCCAGCATTTAGGTAAGTGTTGTAACTCATGCGTGTTATTTTAATTCTTATGCGTTGAGATAAATATTTGGTTTCAATTGTGGTGAGTAGTTTTTGCTGCTGTAAATTTTGATTAACTAATTTTCTCTCGCGAAAAATCCCGGAGTGAGATTTCTTTTCCCTGAGTTGCTACAACATATATCTCCTCACGACATGGATTTTTATCCGCGCAGCACCACGGCAGCAGGCTCACAACCACAACCACTCGAACACATACACTATTTGCAACACCACGTAACCGTGCTGCGTCTAGCTAATCATCTCCCTAGTACACCACAACCTCTGAAGGAGAGATTGGTGGGTAATCATCCGGGTGCAAGTTACCCAGCATACCGACAACAGTTAGCACCCGACACCAGACCTACTCCTCGTGATCACCGCCACTGCGGAGAGCCAACACTCGAGCGGCAGCATCACGACGATCATCGAGGATCATCGCACACAGGAGCACGGAGAGCCCCAGCAATGTCGCCAGCCCTCCGCACATCAGGATCACGTACCAATCCGGCATCGCCTCCGCCATTAAAACCTCGTCTCTAACTTCTGTAAACAAAAATGGAGGAGGAAGAAGGGGAAGGAGAAGTGAGGCCAGGTGTGAGGAAGAAGAGAGAAGCACCTCGGCCATTTTATAGCTCGAGCTTGGTGTATGGTGGGCGAAGTCCACTAGCGCCGCTCGTCACCCGATCACCAGTGTTCGGAGGCGAATCCGCGAGCAGTGTTGACAGCACCCTGGCCCGCGAGGTGAGTGGACGCTGCACCGGCAGCTAGCACGCCGCGCACTACCGCGGTACAGCCTAGATGCCCTACGTGCTAAACGTCACCGGTGGAGAAAGCACGGTAAAGCGCGCGGGAGAGAGGAAGAAGAAGAGACTGACAGTGGGCCCCGGGTCCACCTGTCAGCCAAAGAGAGCACTGTACCCTCGGGTACGACCAGCGTATTTTTAAATTTAGAATTTATTCTAAATTTACTGTATCCAGCGTAGAAATCCCTCTTTTTCACCTAACCATGGATTTTTTCACACAGCGCCAGTGTTCCACACTGTAGTTTTACACCACTTATTACCCTCTCTCGGTAACTGCACTTTTATTGCATAAGTAAAGAGGTTATTTTTTTTGAAATGGTAAGAGTAATATTTTCAAAAATAGCTTTTAGCAAATCTCGAGGACGAGATTTTTTTCTTAAGGGGGGTAGTGTTGTGACACCCCAAAACTTTACCCTTGTTTAATTTAATTAAAATTTTTCCAGGAAATTTAAACTTTTATTTTCTGGATTTTCCTTTGTTTCAGGGCCTTTCTTTACCTTATTATTATGGGGTTTTTACCTCAAGTGAAAAAAAACTTTCCAAATGTATTATTGGACTTGTTTCTCCCCTCAAGAAAAACTTTTCTATTATCAGTGGATTTTTTTGCATAATTATTCCTTTCTGAGCCTTATTCCTTAAAATGATTTTTCTTAAGTTTCAAGACCCAATTTGCACTGCAACCTTTTGATATAATTATCTAAAATTCCAACCAAAATTTGGAGATGTCATGTGATGTTTTTAAATCACTTTTATGCAAAAATATATTTCATTCTTTGGATATTTTGAGCTCTACACCAAGTTTTCAAATCTGTTCCAGTGGGCAATTTTGCACTACAACCCATTTAAATATTTCTTTCTAGCTTCCACCAAAATTATGGGATGTTCATAGGAGTATATTATTCAACTTTATGCAAAAACCCTTTGATGTTCTTTGAACGATTTGAGCGAATCAACCTCATTTTCATTCTGGCCCAGTTGGGTGTTTTCTACTACAACCCTAATGTATCTTGCTCTAGTAACCATGAGCTTTTTCCTACTTATAGCCCATCCTACAAAACCCTTAAGTCCAGGAGAGTGAACCCATTAGAGGATTTTAAGTGCATGCAATGAGGCATTGTTCTTTCTGTCCAAAACTGAAGTTTTGCAAAGCTTGCACTAACAAGTTTCTGGTTTTGTCCAAATGACCTTGCCATCCTCTCCCTCATCTAAAGAGACACCGATCTAGAAAGTTTGGCCACCCAAAGAGTTGCCTAGATGCCCTTAGCATTTTGTCAAACACCTGGTGTGCATGGCCAGTTTTGGCATGGTTTTTAGGTTGCACACTGGACTTGTTTGCCTTGCCTAACCAGCATGTCCCATAGCTTTGCCCTAGCCTATAGCCCCCCTGCTTAACCTCTTGTGGATTGGAGTCCCCTGGCATGACTTGGCATTTCGCCGAACACCTGCCGTGAGTGCTCTGGGCGCGCCCAGAGCGCACGTTTTGCACGCGCGCGCACCGAGCCGCCTCGTCCCACTGCCGACACCCCACGCTCGTTTTGGCCCTTCCCCTCTCCCAGTCGACGCACCCGACCCCTCCCGCATCGCAGAGCTGCCCCTGGCGCCCTACAGCTCCGCCCGAGATCACCCCAAGGACGCCCTCGGCGTCCAGGGGTCACGGACCGACCATAGACCATCAGGTCGGCCATGGCGGCTAGCAGGCGGCCACAGCAGCCTCTGCCACGGACGGTGCCGCCCAAACCACCCCTGCATGCCAGCTGCCACCTAGAGCAGTCCGAGCTCATCCACAAGCTTGTCCGCAGGCGCTCGCCGCCGCCACGTCTCCCTGCTGCAAAAGAATGACGGTCGCCGGCATTCTTATCCATGGCCATCGTCGGAACCGACCCCGACCGCCTATTTAAGGAGCCCCGAGCCTCTCTGAAACCTCAGGCAACCTCAAGCCACCCCACCTAGCATCCCCGTAGCAGTCAATCGACCCAGGAAGGTCTTCTTCCCCATCTCCAGCCAGTACAGCCGCCGCCCTCTGGTCCATTCAATAGAAACCCGAGCCCCTCCCGTCCAACCAGTGCCACCATCACCTCCCCCTCGATCTCGCGGAGCCACCCAACACCTCAAACTCGCTCGGGAACCACCGTAGCGCGAAACCCCAACTCCCCCGAGGCCGCCGTCCGCCGCGAGGCTCGTCGCCGGGGACTCCCTCCATCTCCATCACCCCCTCAACCACCGGGAGGACCGCCCCGTGGTGGCGGATCCATCCCGACCATCCGGAGCCCGCGGGAAGCCACCGTTCGCTGGCGTTGATCACCTGAGCCACGCCTCTGTTCGGCCAGAGGAAGAAGTAGGTGGGGCGACTGGTCAAACCTGACCAGTGTGCCCCCTGGACGCACTATCAGCGACCCAGCCCCGCCCGTGTGTTTTAAGTGAAAACGCAAACAACCGAAAGTACGTCTCCCCTACTTTGAAAGCGTATTCTCGTCGAAACGTTTTCTTTTCTGTGTTATTTTAAAAACAGAGTTTGACTGAAACTTTGACTGGCTATATTTTTTTAAATAAAACTCCAAATGAATTGATTCTTTTTCCTACCTATATCAAATTTCACCTAGTTTATTTTAAGATTTATTTCAAAAATAATTAGGACAACTTTTTGTACTGTTTTTGAAGTATGTGTTATTTGAATATTTTTGAAAATAGGGATTTGGAAGGGAGATATAACTTTCAAAAGTTTTGGAGGGCACCTCGCCTCTCCACACCTTGAAGGCAAGCAATTCTGAACTCAGGCATAATATTATCGTGTGTTGTTTGATACAGTTACAACACCACCTTGACACGGAGTATCCGTTATGTGTTTCTAACGATATGATCATATGCTTTGAGTGCAAAGATGGAAATTTTTGCTGTTGTAAATGGACATACTTGTGATAGCAATTACCCTCATTTGCCTCTCATGCCTACCGGGAAGGATCCGGGAAAGTCTCTGTCTTGGGTAGACACGAGCTTGTCCCTTGTCGAGACGGTTATGACTGGCGGGGCAGGGGAAGGTATGATGAGTGGTGGTTGTGTCTGATGGGTGTGAAATATTATCCTCGAGCTAATCATGCAGGAAATACTTAAGCCTCCTGAGTCGGCCGTAGATCGAGTCTTGTTCCAGTAACCCCCATACTTGTTTCGTGCTACCCCTTGTCCCTGCCGTAGGTAGGGTACGGTTCAGTAAGTTGTCAACCCCTGTCTAGCACACACCGTACAGAGAGACCGCGATGAGGGTTCCATGGCCCTGGATTAAAGCCAGTCATCCGGTCCAGGGGCATGGGTGTTTTCGGTTGTAGACGAAGGGGGTATCTCCCCTAGTTTGCGCGCGGTATAAATTTTGTGATCCCATGCTAAGTCGAGGTTGTAGCCTCTCCACTTAGAGTTTTGCTTAACGGGTGTCAAGGGTGATTCCAAACACCGGTGAGTTTGGCTGGTGTGTGCAGTTAGGTGGGTTTTCAATTAAAAGACCGTAGGAGGAATTAGTTCCGATGGCCTAAGGAAATCCGTTACTCGTGGGTAAATAGTACACCCTCTGCAAAGATATTATACCTATTCGAATATCCGCGTCCATGGTTAAGGACTGCAGTCTGGGATGGGTCAAGTGTCGGTCTTAGTGTCGGTCTTCGGAGGAAAAACTACTGAACCAGAACATTAGTTATGATCTGTGACATATGATGATTATGATTATTATTATTGTGGACTAATCGGTTTTATTATTTGAAATTTATGAGTATCCCTGGGACGGTTCTACCTCCTGGATATTCACTGTGACTATTCTTATATAAGCCCTTTATGTGGTGTCGCTCAGATGCCCGACTGTGGCATGCTTGTCATTTCATTTGCTTATAAGCCCTTTATGCGGTGTCGCTTAGACGCCCGACTGTGGCATGTTTGTCATTTCATTTACTTATAAGTCCTTATGTGGTGTCGCTCAGACGCCGGACTGTGGCATGTTTGTCATTTCATCTACTTATAAGCCCTTTATGTGGTGTCGCTTAGACGCCCGACTGAGGCATACTTTATATTGTTATCCTTTCGAGGCGTCGATTCAGACACCCGATCGGTGCATTCTATTTCTACTAGCTGATTGCATATTCATATATGACATGATTAACCTGCTTGCATGCATCATGAGCTTCATTTATCACTGACGGAGTAATCATAGTATATTTCAAAGCAGGATTATCAATGGCTATATTATACCTGTGTTCTTAATGTTTGCGAGTACATTCAAAGTACTCACTGGCTTGTCCCTGGCTATTGTCTTGGCCAGATTTCTTGCGTGGAAAGGAACTTGCGATGATAGCCCCGGAACCTACGCAATGGAGATAGCAGCCTCGCGAAGATAGGAGTTATCCTGGTCAGTTGTTCCTGTGGGAGATGGAGTCCCGTAGACGCTGATGATCCGCAAACCGCTTCCGCCATAAAAAACCAATTGTTGTACCCATAGGCCAGAATGATCTTGTACTACATATTTTTGTAGTTTGCTTGGAGTTTCTGTAACAAGTTGGTGTCTCATCAGCTAACAGTAATCCTGGGGCTGGTGAGCACAAGGGCCGCTTTTGGGAAATTAATATCCCGAAAAACCGGTCCTGACAAGAGGCGCAGTTGGTGGCGGCTCTTCATGTCATCCCAGATTGGCAGGTGTCGTTCTTGGCTTACATGACCCGGGGAGAGTTGCCAGCGGATGAGACCCTGGCTCTGCAGATAACCCGGTGATCTAAGTCCATGATGATTTCGGATGGAGAGTTATTTCATCGCAGTGTTTCCGGAGCGTTTCAGCGGTGTGTTTCCCCTGAAGAAGGTCAAGAAATCCTTCATGAGATCCATGAAGGCGATCGCGGTCATCACACCGGGTCAAAATCTTTAGTGGCCAAAGCGTTTCATCGTGGTTTTTACTGGTTGACGGCTCACACTGATGCAGAAGATTTGGTCAGTAGATGTGATGGACGTCAAAAATTTGCACGATGAGCGCATGAGCCGGCTCAAGAGCTTCGGATGATTCCAATCACTTGGTCCTTTGCAGTCTGGGGGCTTGACATGGTGGGACCTTTCAAAAGGTCTAAGGATAAAAAGACACATCTCTTGGTGGCTATTGATAAGTTCACCAAATGGGTTGAGGCGGAGCCTGTGAGTAAGTGTGATGCAACCACGACGGTTCAATTCATGAAAAAAGTAATCTTCCGTTTCGGATTTCCACACAGTATTATCACAGACAATGGCACTAATCTGTCCCAAGGGGCTATGAAAGAGTTTTGTCAGCGAGAGCACATCCGGCTTGATGTTTCTTCTCTAGCTCATCCTCAATCCAATGGTCAAGTTGAGAGAGCCAATCAGGAAATTCTCAAAGGGCTAAAACCCCGGCTTATGGTTCCTTTATAGCGAACGCCGGGTTGTTGGGTAGAGGAGTGGCCTTCAGTGTAATGGAGCATCAATACTACACCCAACAGGTCTACGGGTTACACACCCTTCTTCATGGTTTATGGAGGAGAAGCAGTGCTGCCTAGTGACATCCGTCATGACTCGCCCCGTGTGGCGGCTTATGTTGAAGCTAACAATGAAAAAGCCATACAGGATGCGCTTGACTTGTTGGATAAAGAAAGAGACTTAGCAGCAGCGCGGTCAGCAATTTATCAACATGACCTGCATCATTATCACAGCCGCTGGGTTAATTCCAGGACTTTTCAGGAAGGCGACTTGGTGCTCCGCCTCATCCAAGATCTTTCAGATGCACACAAGTTATCCCCACCTTGGGAAGGACCCTTTGTGGTCAGTACAAATTTAAACAATGGATCCTACTAACTCATTGACGTTCGAGAGCATGCAGACTCACGTAAGTTGGAAGAGAAGACCCACCGGCCATGGAACATTGCTCAACTTCGGCCATATTACACCTGAGCCATCGACTCTCAACATGTACATACGTTCATGTTGTATATACTATGATAAGAAATAAAGTAAGACCATCGGTCTCCTTTCTTTTCATAGACAATACATCTTTATTATTTCTTACTTACAAATGACTATTAAGGAGCTGATCATATTTGAATCAAGTTTAACCTTTTTAGCCCGGCTTATGATTGTATCCGAATCTAGCTACAAATCTCAAGGTCACTTGGGGGCTTCCTGTTCAAACATAGGTCGTATTTGAACCAAAGAGAACATAGCTGTCGTAACCCTCTTGATCGGCTCAAGGCCAAACTCACTTGGGGGCTTCTTGATCGTATCCAAATCATAGCTTAACCCCTTTTGAGCCCGACTTGGATCGTATTCGAATCAGGGTCATTAAAAAACTCTCAAGGTCATTTGGGGGCTTCCTGTTCAAACATAGGTCGTATTCGAACCGAAGAGAACATAGCTGTCGATACCCTCTTGATCGGCGCAATGCCAAAACCACTGGGGGCTATATGGTCGTATTCGAACCTTAGCTTAACCCCTTTGGTCCGGTTTACTGATCGTATTCGAATCAGAAACCCCCAGCTTTTTGAATACGGAGTTAAAATTATGTTTATTATCTATTGCTTGCCTTTTAGCTTTTGTTGTTTCAATACTACAAATAAGATAGCCTGGTTTTCTTCACCGGCTCACTTATTGAAAACCACAGCAGCCCGGGTTATTCAAGCCGGTGGCTCAAGGATCCAAAGTTCACCACCCAGATTATTAAACCCGGTGATCTAAGGATCAACAAGGACAAATTATGATTCTTACTTATACACACTTACCCACTGCGTTAACTCAAGAATTCGTATTAAACCTTATCCTTTCTTTATATTTGTCTCTGTTTTTCTATTGAGGTAAATATATTGGCTGTAAATTACGGTGTTTAAGCCCGTTTGGTTCTAAACCTCCTTGCCAGTCTTTTTCTTGTATTCACAGAAACAAAGTTCAAATATCGCAGAGAAAAACATTAAACGATGCATACATTGACATCTGGTAACAGATTCACATAGAAGTATTTTATGCACGATGGCATAAGCAAACATGCGGTGTTTTAGCACCTAAAGTTATTACAAGGCTTTATAAGCCTATGAAGATGATAATTGTCCCTCCCTCGACAATTCACAACCTTCTGTTTGCCGGAAGTTGGATTTTGACCAATCAAAGCCGTTCATGGTGACAAATTCGGCTTCGTCGTCAAGCAGGCCGACCGGGTCAATTTCCAGAGCAAAGGTATCTTCTCTCACAGGTGGGATCAGATATGCTACTTCGTATGAAGGAGTGGCCATCTTCTTATTTTCACTATAAAAACCCGGTTGGTACTTGTCAACATTTGTCGTGGAATTGTCACGGCAGATGTCCTTAGTGTCAGGACTTAGTCGCGAGGCCAACGCATCTATGTGGTAGCTTGAGAGGGATTGAGTGGGACGAGAGATGCAGGGCGGATCAACACGCAAGACAAGGATTTAGACAGCTTCGGGCCCCAGGAAACATCATCCGGTAATAGCCCTACATGCTGTTTGAGGCTAGGTTTCATTATCATCACGAGGGAGTCGCCGTAAACCGGCTCTCCTCTTTGTGTCTAGCCCTAAGATTGTTTCTTCTTGCTCCTCCCTCTTTGGGGAGCCCAGCCCCTCCTTATATATGTTGAAGGGGCAGTTTACATGTGGAGTCCTATTAGGATTAGGACTAGTCTATCTCTAATACGAACCGGATACAAGTCCTGGTCTTAACTCCTTGTAAGGTAAATATTCGTCATGCCTTTCTCCTTAAACCGGCCCACCATAGTATGAACCAGCCTTCATGAACCGCCTGTTGGGCCACCAGGTCTTGTCGTTCTTCTGACCCGCCTGCCGGATTACCAATGAACCATAAACCGCCAGGCCCAAGCGGGTCGCTAGTGAGTCATCAAGTCTTAGCCGGGTCTCAAGTAAACCACCAAGTCCGGCCGGGTTATGCTTCCGGTCGGTTTACGTCGCGGGGTATATCCCCGACATTAGCCCCCAGTTTAATTTGGATTTATCCATATTAAACTGATCCTGTAAAATAAACACAAGAACAAATTTGACAGGTTATGCTCCGGGTTAAGAATTCTTGTGGACCGGCACCTGATCATCCTTTAGTCCTTGTCATTCCATTCTTCTAAGAAATCCGGATCAATAATCAGCTTCATACTTTAAATTGCTAACATTGGTTTCTCATAGAAAAATATTGTGAAGAATAATCCACTTGAGTCAGCATCAAAAAACGCCGGCTTAGGAAATTTTGGTCTCGAAATACTTATCTGATATCCATCCGGTTTGAAGATGTAGAACTTGCCGGTTTATCATTGCTAAAACTGCCGGTTTATAAAAACTGATAATTCCGGTTTATGATTGTTGATGATGCCGGGTTATGATTGTTGCAGACACCGGTCATGTAATTGATCTTCCTGATTTGCTCAAAACTGATAAAAAGAAGATGTTCCTCCTTTATATGCATAATACCTGTAGCCCCCAAGTCTTAAGAGGAGAACATAGTGATAACTTAAGACTTGCTCCAATAAGTGTTTCAACCTTGAGGAAATCCGGTTTGTTCATCTCAATTATATAAACTGAATACTCCATATATGTAGCCCCCAAGTGTCAGGTTGTCATGTTTGCAGCAACCTGGGACTTGTAATTGCTTGATGCTCATAAAAACTTCAACCAGTGTAGCCCCCAAGGGCCGGGTCATTATGCAAATAATGAGCAGGGACTTTGTAAATATAATCTTGTAAACTTTGAACAGCAACGTGTAGCCCCCAAGGGCCGGCTTAGTAAAATAATACTGAACCGGGACTTTGATATATACTTGAATTGTTGACTGGAGCAATTGGTAGCCCCCAAGGGCCGGCTCATTATAATATGATGAGTCGGGTCTTCAATAAGACTAGTAAAAATGACTTTGCATTAGCCCCCAAGTGTCATGGTGCATGCTTGCAGCGACATGAGACTTGCATGTAACCTCAATTTGAATAATGTAGCCCCCAAGTGCCGGATCATGAGCCTGCAGCGACTCGGGACTATTCCGTCCATTGTAGAATAAATCATATCCTTTGATAAAATAATAACCGTTGCACTAAAGCGACTTTGAAAACTCAATAATACCGGTTATTAATAACCATAAAAATCCAGCCATGTTGGCTATTCAAGATAATATAATCCAATGATTTATAAGCGCATAACTCCGATGGCGCAATCCAAATATATATATACTGGCGACTTAATAGTCCAAAAACCAGGCCGGGTTAACAAACCTGTTTATGCATACAACAAGTTTAACGTGTCCTGGCGGTTGACCGCCGGACGGGTCATAATGCCCAACATATAACCTGGGTTTATAACCAAGGCTGCATTTAGAATAATGGAATATGAAACATATCATACCTGCGACATTGAATCACATCGTTGGTTTACCAACTTCTTTTTTAGTAAGGGTGATAACCCAAATCTCGAGTACTGATAACTCCTTCCATATTGTGCTGGTTTATGATAAAACCGTGCCCGGTTGTGATAAACACCGTGTTACTCCATAAGAGGATGTTAACAACAAGGATCAAACCGGACAAATAGTCTCCGGATTGACGTGAACTATGTTCCGTCAATTGATTGGTTAAAAAACTTTTGTTGCTTTAAAAAACACAATGAAAAGCAAAAAAAACCCTTCAAAGAAAAGTGTGAAGCAAAAGAAAAGTTTTATTTAAACTGATCAAATGGCGTTACCATGGCCAAACACGACCAAGCTCCCGTTAGGTGTAACTATGGTTCTAGTCAGCCAGGTTCCCAGATGAAACCGTGGCATTTATGCCGACCAAATGGCGTGGTCATGGTTCGGGTTCGACCAAGCCCCCAAGTGATTCTGTGGCCTTAGGCCGACCAAGAGGCGTGACTGGTTCAGACATGACCGAGTCCCCAAGTGATCTGGTGGCTTTCGCCTATCAAGAGGCATGTTATTGGTTCGGACACGACCAATCCTCCAAGTGATATAACATGATGCTTTTAGCAAAGCGAACTCAAGGGGTAAACCAGAGGCCGCTTTAGAGCAACTCCGTGTAACCTCACATGATGTAAAAGAACAGAGACCCCACTTTATGAAGCAGAAGCCCCCATGTGATCAATAATATGTCAGGCCAGTAAGGCGGGATACCCATGTTTGAACCGCGCATCATGGCAGCAGGTCCTCTTTAGCAATTTTTAACTTTTTGCGAGAGATAAATTCTTCTTGAACCGGGATCTTGAACCGGATATTGAGAGCTTCAAAGCTTTATGGGAGACATCTTTCCCTTGAACCGGATTTTAAACCGGAATCTTCATTTTCAGCCGGAAAATTTTCTGACGGCCTTTAAACCCGAACTTGCGAGAAGTTAATTCCTTTTTTGAACCGGACATTGTTAAACTGGATTTGAGCGCTTCAGAGCTTTGTGGGAGAACAGATTTCCCTTGAACCGGACTGTAAACCGGACATTTGAGAGCTTCAGTCAGACTGACTTCCCTTGAGCCGGATTTTAAATCGGATTCCTTTCTGATGACCCGGATCTTCTTCATTGAGCCGTAATTTTGTAACTGTCATATACTCTCTAAATCGGAAATTTTCTGACGGCCTTTA
This sequence comes from Triticum dicoccoides, assembly GCF_002162155.2. NCBI lineage: Eukaryota > Viridiplantae > Streptophyta > Magnoliopsida > Poales > Poaceae > Triticum > Triticum dicoccoides. The sequence continues at coordinate 56,102,393 of NC_041386.1, read as the reverse complement.
AACTTTCATCAATATAACAGTAGCCTCCGGGACCGGGTTATCCTTCCCTCCATCGTCCTGGGGTTTTTAAATTTGCTGAAACTGGCAATATTCGCTGAATCATGTCATCATAGCCCCCGAGTCTCAAAGGTGACTCGAGGAGTTGGCTTGAGGCTCTCCATATTTGACCGTGATATAAACTGGCATAACTTGTATATCATTGGCGTTGATAGCACGATGTGAATCCATAGAAGGTTGAGGTGACTGCAGCGGGTTGTAAATGATCCCATATGAGCCGTGTCAGCAACTCGGCCAATGGTTCCTTCCAACAGGCGATTTGAAGTTAATCAAAACTATAGTGGCGGCGACTTGTGCGCCCAATAAACAGCTCATGCAGACAGGTGCGGCCCGGTATGTTGATGTAGACCAGGCCGCGAGAGACGGACGACAAAAGCGATCGCAACATCCGAGGAAGCTCGGATAGATGAACCGGCCGCGGCATTGTAAACCGGTGCGAACGGGGAAGATCGGCACCGGTGTCGTAAACTGGCGCGGACGAGCAAGTTAACCACGTCGTGTTGATGTAGTGAACAATTGTCCTACATCAAAAACATCGCAAGCTGGAGTAATTTGTTCTTTGACAAAAATATGTGTCAAAAATAAACTTAGATAGATTTCACCTGATATGTTAGGCCGGAAATTATCCGCCGCTGAGTTGATGATCACCTCGGTGACGGTTGTAAGCCGGTGCAGACGCCTGACCCGGCCGCGAGAGCGGACGGGCGTGTCGTCCGTGGCGTGGTAAGCTGGTGCGGACGGACGAGTTGGCCCCGACGCTGATGAAGCGGGGGACGACGACTTGCCCATGTAGCCGTCCAGCAGCATGGCACGGACCAACCCTAGTGCAATAATCTTAGCGCGCCCCTTTGCGACACCTTTGTAACAAATAATGATTCTGCCCAAAAATAGCAAAGACCAGAGTAATTGTTCTTGGAGAAACATTATTTATGCAAATAAAATATGTAGGAAGGATAGCACCTCGTAATATTATGCGATGCCGGTAGGCTGGCTTGTCGCAGGTACCACGAGGCACACAGTACGCCGCGCTCCCGTCAGTCTCCATGATTTGATTGATATGACTCTGAATCACTGATTCGTTTTGCAGCAGTGCACTGCTCCTGGACTGCGGCGGCACCCATGGGTTAATGATAGTGGGGACAACGGAAGCAGAGGCGACCCAGCGCGCGCCGGTTCAATGCACAGCAGTGGCGACAGTAGGGCCCCGGCCGGCTTACAGCGAAGGCGAGACCGCTCACGACGAGGGCGATTTGACGCAGCGGACAGACTTTGACAGTGGTGTCTCTCTGAACAGTAATGGTGGATATGCATGATACTCTCGAGCCCTGCTGAGCTTGCTTCATTCGTATATACAAGAAAAAACGTGGCCGCAATGGCAGAGGCGACACGGCCGCTGAGGTGGCAAATCCGGCTCCCTTGACAGCTCTTGCTTTCCATACGTTGATTCCCTTTGGGACTTGAATTGCTCGAGAGAAGTAGTACTCCTTGGACGTATTTTATTTTAGCATCTACTAACTCCGATTAGTAGTGGCAACGTCAGATCGGAAATCAAACTGTGATAAAAAAACTCCACTGCTTCCGCTGTTTCCTGATTGACGATTGATGTGACGTTTCTGCCGCTGTCGCTGTTTGCTTTGCTGTCTGGGCCAGAACGCCAATATCTCGGGCGATATTGCTTGTACGGGGGCTCAACGGCTGTACGCGTGGTTCTCTGTCAGATCCGACCAGATTTGGGTGTCCGGCTCGGTCTCCTACCTCCGATTTTTTTACCAAACTTTATTGCTAGTTACCAGATCGGATTTGATGGATCACTTTGCATCGGCAGCGCGCAGCAGAATTCCAAACCCGGCTCTACCAAAGACTATTTCCTGCCGAACTTTCTTCATCCGGTCAATTGCGAACTTCCTGAAACTCTGAAGAAGAATTCCTTCAAGAACTCAACACCATCGTGTGCAGGCCCCACGGTGGGCGCCAACTGTCATGGAATTGTCACGGCAGATGTCCTTAGTGTCAGGACTTAGTCGCGAGGCCAACGCATCTATGTGGTAGCTTGAGAGGGGTTGAGTGGGACGAGAGATGCAGGGCGGATCAACACGCAAGACAAGGATTTAGACATCTTTGGGCCCCGGGAAACATCATCCGGTAATAGACCTACATGCTGTTTGAGGCTAGGTCTCATTCTCATCACGAGGGAGTCATCGTAAATTGGCTCTTCTCTTTGTGTCTAGCCCTAAGATTGTTTCTTCTTGCTCCTCCCTCTTTGGGGAGCCCTGCCCCTCCTTATATATGTTGAAGGGGCGGTTTACATGTGGAGTCCTATTAGGATTAGGACTAGTCTATCTCTAATACGAATCGGATACAAGTCCTGGTCTTAACTCCTTGTAAGGTAAATATTCGTCATGCCTTTCTCCTTAAACCGGCCCACCATAGTATGAACCGGCCTTCATGAACCGCCTGTTGGGCCACCGGGTCTTGTCGTTCTTCTGACCCGCCTGCCGGATTACCAATGAACCGTAAACCGCCAGGCCCAAGCGGGTCGCCAGTGAGTCATCAAGTCTTAGCCGGGTCTCAAGTAAACCGCCAAGTCCGGCCGGGTTATGCTTGCGGCCGGTTTACGCCTTGGGGTATATCCCCGACAATATTGGTGTCTTCCCCAAGACTAGTCGCCTGAGGATGGACTTCGCGTACACACGCTATGAAATCATCATGATCAAACGAAGACCCGTCCTCCTTTATAGTAAGGTAAACTCTTGCTACGTCCGCCAGGTCTAGGTCTGGCACCCAAGCCTTGGAGCGGCTTAGGGCAGTCAAAGCTCCAGCTCACGCGCAGGAGCGTTTTACTTCTTGGAATCTAGCCGGAAGGATGGACAAGTTCTTCAGGACATCGCTAAGCTGGTTGGGTCCTTGATTTGCAGGAGAGATAGAGGCCAGAGCCCGTTGTGCACCAATGTACAATTGTTCAACCAAGGTGTATACTGCCTTCAGTTTAATCAATGGGTCTTGGCTCAGATTTTTACTTTGCGGACCTGCATATATTTTTAACAGAGTAAGTTGGCGAATCATATTCCGGTTTGGCAAAAATTATACGAAAGGTCAACTCAGGCAGCTTACCAAAGATAGCAGCAACCATCTGAGACACCCGACCCTTCAAACTGTTCAGCTCTGTTGAAATTTCTTTCAGAGCTGTTTTGGCTGTCTCATCGACTGTCTCAGCTCATCGGGTCAGGAGTGTTTTCTCATTTTCCCAAGCCTTCTCCTTGGTAGCAAAGCTGGTCTTCAAATTTTCCGTTGTAGAAAGGCTCATTTGCAGTTTGGAAGTGGAAGATTTGATCTCGGACTCTTGACTTGCTAGCTGGGTCTTTGCGTCCGATAATTGAGAATTCAATTCGGACAATGCATTCTGTGAAACGTTCAGATAAGTCAAGACTTGGTTTCAAATTCTAGTATTTAAATTCAAGATTCAAGTCCCAAGTACTTTATGAATAAACCACTTGACACTTGGGGGCTAATGTATGCCAAATCAAATTTTTACGACTCTACCAACATATTTGAAGTCCCAAGTCCTTTACAAAGTAATAGCACTTGGCACTTGGGGGCTAATGTACGCACTTCAGCAAGTTTATCCAGGTTAAACCGGAGTGTTAAGTATTTTGTAGATGGTTTTAAATTCTGAAGTACCGATTCTTTAATGATCAAAATAAACCGGTCCTTGGGGACTATGGGTGAAGTTTTGTTCTATCGATATCAGGCAAAGATTCAGAGGTAAAAGTCTCGGCCTATATTTTAAGTCTATAGTTTAATCAGTTTCTCTCATAATCTGAAGACTTGGGGGCTGAAGGAATATTGGTAAACCAGAAACAACGTACCTCATACTTCAACTGAAGCTGCTTGACCATCTCGATCTCAGACTCATGAGTGGAGTGTACATGACTGAGTTAGCCAGATAAGATATCACTGGCATTAAGACGATCATAGTTGGCAACATCAAAGCGAACCTTCTGCCTCTCCAATGCTTCTTGCTTAGCTGTGCACCGAGCCAATACCGTTGGGTTCCCCGGCTCAACAAAGAGGCTCCCAGTAATTTAAACATCTTGAACACGGGGAGACGGCGGGTCGGTTGAGCTTGACGGTCCAGCCATAGAAGGATTCATAGTGGCTTTGTCAAGGGACGGCTCTGGAGGATTTGCTTCATTGACAATAGGCGGGTCTTCTGGGGCAACAGTTAATGGAGAAGGCGGCCTAGCTGGCTCAGATGGTAGTACTGGCGGGTCTTCCGCCAGTTTTGTTACCTTCGCCTTCTTGGATTTAGCCTGGCCGCTAAGAAAAAAATATATATTACAGGACAGTCAGCATCAAGATACAATTGATCAACCCGGAAGAAAAGAGGATTTCTGATTACCCAAGAGCAGTCTTGAAAGCCAGAAATTGTGTTTGTGATGAGTCACCTGAGGAACGAGACACCTCCTGAAAAGGTAAAAGAAAGGTGTTAAAAGGAATACAATGAGCAGGATTCATTAAACAAGTTAAGGACAGTAATAAGTAAACCCGGTTCGGGCGTTTCCGAGGGGTCTGTTGAAGGACGACGGCCAGTTCATCTTCAACCTCAACTTCACGGCGGCTTTCATGTTGCTGCTTTTTCAAATGAAAGTTGGGATCCAAGTGAGCTAAGGGGTTAGAAAACCTTACTTTACGGATCACTCGTCAAACTTTGTGTCTTGGTAAGGGCTCTGAGTCGGAGGAAATGATAGTTACCTCTGCTTCCCCGGCCTGACTGGCCCCAGTGTCATCCTGGTAAGGATCAGTGTCAATAAGATTGTTAAAAAATTGGCCAAGGGAGTCAAGGGCTACCTCCGAGTCAGACGTGTCATCAAGTTTCATTAAATCTTCGACAGTGGTTTTCTTCTTCTTCTTCATTTTCCGGGTCGTCTTCTTGGTGTTCATTGCGGCGGCTTTTGCCTTCTTGGCAGCTTTGTGGTCATATTTCACCTTCCAAAGGTCAGAATTGGCCTGCAAAGACAAGAAGAAAGATCAGTGCTAATTTAGTATAGCTGGGCAAAATACAAAGGAAAAGAGATCAGAATATGCTTACTTCTGGTACCGGGTTAAGCTTGCAGAAGGGGTTTAACCCAATAATGCTGCAGTCTTCATATTTCCCGTTCACCAAAAGGTTTGACATTGAAAGAATGCCTTCTTTGGTGAGTTCAACTGGGCTGTGACGAAGAGAGTCGTCCGGGCCTCCAGCGTATTCATACATCAGTTTTGATCGACGGCTTAATGGAATAACCCGCCATGAGATCCAGCAGCGGGTCAGATCTACTCCGGTTAAACCGTTCCCCAACAAAGCCTTGATTCTTCTGATGGATGGAAGCAGCCTCTTTCATTCAGCAACGGTGAGTTTGTTCGGAAGGGTAAACTTGGAGTCAAGACGACCGGGGCGGTAACCCGGCAACGGCTTCTCGTTTTCTCGAGAGATATCCTGACAGTAAAACCAAGTTTGGTTCCAGTCCTTTGGGTGACTTGGTAAAACTATGAGAGGGAAGACAGCACCCTGATGGCGCTAGATTGAGATGCCTCCAAGTTCTAAGTTGGGACCATTGGTGCATTCGTTCTGCCGGTTCAGATAAAAGTACTCTCTAAACAGCTCTACGGTCGGCTCTTGCCGAAGATACACCTCACAGAGTACTTGGAAGTTACAAATGTTGGAAATGGAATTGGGTCCAAGGTCCTGAGGATGGAATTTGAAAAAATGAAGGACCTCTCTAAAGAATTTTGAACCGGGCGGTGAGAAACCACGGTTCATGTGGTTAGTGAAGACAATCACTTCTCCGTCTTTTGGATTGGGGCGTTCTTCCTCCGGGCCAGGAGCATGATAAGACATGACATTTTTTGAAGGCAGAAACCCAACGATGAAGAACTCTTTTAACCGTTCCTGAGTTATGGATGAGGGGACCCAGTTACAGATGGTGGGTGTCTTTGACGGCATGATGTGCAAAGAACTGAAAAATAAATAACAATATGCCGATTCAGTTTACGGTCAGCTATAAAACAAGTAGTGGTGGTTTAACTAAGGGCTAATGACATATAGGGAAAAGAAAGCCGGAGCGGTAAGCCACCATGACTACATATTTTCTTAGAAAGCAAATTCAGCTAAGTGTTGGCATAAACACGTTTTACCAAGCTGCCATTATTATTTTGGATCAAATGGTTGTTCTGAAAAGAAAAATATTCTAGACCTAAATATCTAGTACAGATGGGTTCATCAGCTATAACAAAGCATCTATATAGAGAAAAAGGGATCTACGGCTATCGAAAATGGATGCCAAACAACTACCGCGCGAGTTATATTTCCTTTTTGGATCCCTAGAGGCCGTGGAGGAAGAACTACCAGGAAAGTTCATGAAGAATGATGAAGAACACCGACGAACTCGCAAAGCCCTAATGCAGATCTAAAAAGATTAAGAAGGTGAGACGCGGATTCACTGCGGAGGTTCGTCATGTTTTCTCTAGACAAGTCAGGTTGATGCAGCAGCCTGAGGTGGAGACGAGGAGATCTGCGGCGGCGGCGGCAGAGCTCGAGCGGCAGTGAAGCAGAGAGAGGAGGAAGACGACCGAAGGAGGAGAATGAAAAAGACCTAAGTGGTACCTATTTATAAGGGAGTAAGCGAACAGGTGGGCGCGAAAATCAAGGAGACCCGAATAATGATTATCCAAATAAACAGACACCTCGATTCTCGGAAGGCATTAAAAAATGAAACATCCGTTGAAAGATGACGTCATGAAGGTTTTTTGTGTTTTCAGAAGATGACATCACGGCGGGCTACAGAAGTTTTCAGACAGAGGATGGATTCCACTTAGGTATTGAAGATTGACAGAGAACAAAGTTCAAACTCAACCTGGGGCCTAATGTTGGGGATATTACTACCAGTATGACCCGCCCAGGAGGGGCCGGGTCAGCCCTAATGGCGGGTTACAGAAGAAACCCGATAAACATTCAAGATGATAGTTTACTAAATGTATAGAAGGCCCAAAGGCCTGGGGCCGGCTTAAGGCCTGATATTGTATACCGCTGTATGTAAGGAAAGACTTGTAAAGAAAGGCATGAAAGGGAAGTCACCGAGCCGGAGACGATTATGAGCCTGCCGGGACTTTGTAGGCCACCAGGCGTCAACCCGTGTATATAAGGGGACGACCCGGTGGCGGTTTAGGGCAAGAAACAACCAAGTCGATATCCAAGCCGGTGAGTTGAGCCTCTTGGAGATCAAAACCTCAGCAATACCAATGCCAACTAGACGTAGGCTTTTACCTTCATCGTAAGGGGCCGAACTAGTATAAAAACTCTCTCGTGTGTCCTTTGTGCCGATCAACCCCTTTAAGCTTCCTAGTGCAATGGCCCTACGACTAAGTCCTTGCTCTAGGACATCTGCCGTGTCAACTCCATGACAGGTGCGGTGGACAATGATGGCGATCAAGGACATCTGGAGCGGTGGACAAGCCAGGAGCTGAAGCGGCTCCGGTGAAGTGGTGAGTTGGCGGTTGGAGGTTCCAAGGTGCGGAAGGTAGATCCGGCGGGGTGTGAGGTCCACCGCTGCGGTGGAGGACTAGATTCGGCGGCTTGCCGTAGTTGGGGGTCGGGAGGGGAAGGGGAGGGGCTTTGGGGAAGAATGTTGGTGGCAAAGAGGGGAAAACAATGGAGTTACCAAAGCAGCCCTTTTCCGTTCGTGTGGCAGGGGTAAAACAGGAATATCGCAGGGATAATCTTTCGGGCCCATAATATTTCGATGTGAGCGGGAAGTTTGAAAGCTTTTGGCGCCTAAAATTATAAGTATTCTGCTCTCATACGGACGACTATGATATCATGGCCGACAATTTGTTTGTTTTACACGCAAAAAATATGCAAGTTTTGAAAATCAATGTCTCCAAATCGAAACTTAGATTGTCCATTCAATTCAAATATGGATCATTGAGCTACTACAAGCAAATACCATCATACGGTCCAATTCAAATGAAATTCCAAATGTGTTTATCCTAAATATGATGACAAAAGCAAAAATGTGTATGTGTATGAATAAAGTGGATGATTATAAAGTTTTAACCTGCCCGTATGTGTATATCTCTAGGTTTGATATATGAATTTGAAATCATGAAATCCCGGCTTAAAAAATGTACCTCAGTTTAAATGAATTACAAAAGCTAATGATGGAGTCGAATTCCAAAATTCCAATCTTAGGTTTGTAATTCTGGTACATCAAGGTATATCACGCATGTTCAAAAGTATCGTTATCTCATAGTACAAACTGTGAAACCAATTGATCAACCATGAGTGCACAATATCTCAATTACGCTAAAGTCCCTCAAATATAGACACCTCACTCTTTATCTGAAGTCACCCCCACCTCCACACACACACACACACATAGAGAAGTCGTTCTCTCCCCCAAACACCAACACACGAGCACATTAACACCCCTCTCTCTTGTAAAGTCCGGACCCCAACATAGGTCTCTATCACTTTGTCTCTCGGGCATGCACACATCTCTTCCCTCACTCTCTAGGTCTCCCGCTATCTCTCTTACCCAAGCACATGCACTATGTAGAGTGTATATTTCCCATACACACAAAACGTCGCCCCAAAACATCTATCTCCCTAGTTATTAGGTTGTCGTCCACTCACCTCACACACCACCCCCACTGCAAACAAGCACACTTTCTCTCCTTGTGCACCACTCTCCTCTTTCTATCTCTCCCACATGCGGACCCGCCCCAGCTCCTTCCCTGTATACATATATGTCGTGACTCTTTGCAGAGTTCCCTAATATATAATCATTCTCGATTTCGCACATTATTCTCTACACCATCTATTCTAGATCTCTCATGAAGTCCCTATCACACACACTATGACTCGCTTCCCTTGCGTCTCCGTTCATAGGCCAATTTCGGACAACATCAACATTGTCTCCCTATCTATACGCCATTTATGGACACAAACGACCCCTCTCGCCCCCTCCCTTCCTCTTTCTCTCTCTCTCTCCGTCGCTAGCTCTCTCTTTCTATTTCTCTCATACCCCTCTCCCACACACACACTCGATGTCTCTTCCAAATAGTCTGCTCCCCCCGCCGGCACCCATGCTATCTCGCTACTACACATGGCACACCATTCCCCCTTCCCTTATACTAGGTTTACATCATTAGTGGTCTCTCTACTCCACATACACTCTCTCCCTCTCACACACAAATGCGTGCACAAACACACACAGACACGCACAAACACGCATTTATCTGGATCCTCATCTCTCCTTATGTCTGCATGTGTATCTCACACACTCAGTCTCTAATTATGTATATGTGTCTCCACGTTACACAACACAAAGCCCCATGTACATATCTCTCTCTGTCCTCCACACACATAGACACAAAGAATCTGTTATCATTGCCTCAGTATCTAACATATCACTCTCTCTCTCTCTCTCGCTCTCTCTCTCTGGCAAACACGCTCAACAAGGGTTTCCCCATGAATAACTTACCGTTTATTCATCAACAGTCGTGGCAGTACGGCGAACACGAGACGTGAAAAAGAATTAATATACACGTGCTTAGACCACCTAGTATGACTACTAGGACTAGAGCAAGCCAAAAAGCGCGCCACCGTCACCCCCTCCTTGTCGGCGACGGGAAAATCTTTGTTTTACACAGTTAAGAAGTCATTGCGCTAAGGCCCCACATGCCGAGGCATTGAATAGAATGTAGATGCTAGTTTACGGAAGCAAGTATCGATAATACGTTTGTATCTCCATACTTATGTTTCTTCTCTAATAAAAAACCGAGTTGGTGATGATGGTACGTGTGCCATCTTGCAATATAGACCGTCCGATCCATATCTCACGGATGGAAATTAAACTAAAAGATACCCGCACCCCTCTCCACATTTGCAGACAAGGCCTTCCCTCGTTCATCCTTATCTCCAACAAACCTCATTGTTGAGCAATTAAGAAAGGAAGCCTAGAACAAACTGGCCTGGTGGCCGCTGGCGGCGTCGTCAATCCCCATGCCTCCACTCAGTCCGACCACCAACCACCACCACACCCCACTCCTCTTCACCTTATCTCATATTTCTCGTGATATCATTAGTTTTACACATGGGATTACTCCCGCAAGGGTCAATCACAACAAGTGTTTTATAAAAAATGCATCTTGATGTTCCGTGCAATGCATGGATCTTGCTAGTACTCCTACACAAGACTAAGTTGGTGATGCTGGTGTGTCTGCCATCCGTTGTTTCTGACCATTAGATCTATATCTAACGATTGTGAGGTAAGTTGTTGCCTTTTCTCACCAACATCCCACTTGTCTACCAATTTGCAGAAAAACCCATAATTAGTATCTTAAAACCAACCACATCCCTCCCTGACCTCACCAAAACAACCTAAGGAATATATTCTAATTGAAACATAATATATCTCTAGTGACATATGTATATCAAAATTAGAGTGTTTTGTACCAAGTTTGTGAATAAGTATTATTCTAATTGTGATTCGTTGCAACGGACATGAACATTGCTAGTATTTCCAACCATGCATTTTTTCCTAGTATTCCATAGTTTCGAGTTTTTCATCAAGATATTAGTCACTCATGGTTGATATTTACTTTCAATCATGTACACATATGCACTGTGTAACTAGCCTTGCTTATTGGCTTCCAAAGCTTAACTTTCACTCCTACTTACAATATGTAGAGTATTTAACAAAAAACTACCACTTTCAACCAGCCCTAGGAAGAATCTATTGTACAAAAAATAGCAAAAACATACCCAAAATTTCTTAATCCACGCCAAAAACTACCTAGTACTCCTACCAATTAGGTTCGTTTAAACCCATTTATGCCAAAATTGGCCCACATGTCTGTGTTGACGAGGCAGCTTAAACCAACACATTTTGTTTGACCATTGACACGAGTGACCCACATCTGACCTTCTATCATGTTATTCCCCCTCAAATCATTATTTTTCCTGAACATTACTTCAAACAGTACTCATGCGTGTTCGTCGGTGGTGCTGGTGATGAGCGAGTTGGCCGCCGCTCCGCTCGATGGGCTGGACGCCACGCTGGCCTCCTCACGAGTTGGCAGGCTGGCCCAAGCGTGACTCACGAGCGATCAAGCCGCCATGCTGGCCTTCGCTCGAGCTAGATGGCTGGCCTTAGCGCGGCGCGCTCGAGCAAGCCGCCGTGCTGCCATGCCAATCTAGCTAGCAAACCTTGAAGACAAGCACCTGGACGGAGCTATCTCGGCTAGCTAGCGGCCGCGAGCGCTGGACAAAGCTGGCATCCGGGCTGCCGCAACATGGGCTCCGCACCGCCGGCGGTTTTGACCTCGCCTTCTGCCGGCGGCGGTAGCTGCGTCCCATGGCTGAGGATGACTAGGTGGACGGGCCCGAGGTAGGAGGTCACTCGAGGATTTTTGTTGGTAAGAGCATGTACAATGGTTGATAAGGTAATCTTATCTTAAGTCTGCCACGTATGCAAGTGGTAGTAGTTTCTTGCCATTTTAGTGGTTTCTTGCATTATTAGAGCAAGTACAATAGAGTTGAGTCAGCGGGCTATAAGAAATAAACTAGTATATTTCTGCTTAGTTAGAGGAAAGAGAAGAGGAGAGAGAAGGTAAGCGTGCTCTTCATGAAGAGCCAGCTCTAGCACATGCTCCTAGGCACTTTGTGAGAATGAGAAGTGGACCACATAATAAAAAAGTAGTACTCTTTTGATATATTATTGTACAGGTTGGCTATAAGATGGGCTGTAGATGACATGGCACTGGCTTATAGCCGGCAACAGAAGATAGGGGTTTCTTGTAAGGAACAATGTACGTACTACTAGCGACAAAAGGCGATTCTAGGTTGCGTTGTACTCCAACGAGTACTACTGGTGGTCGCGGGAGTGTATACCTCGTTTTGTGGGATCGATCCCGGCCGAACGCACGGCGGCCTTTTAAAAAAATAGTACTAATACACTTCGCCGCGAGCCAATATTTTACACGGGTAGTTTGAGTTTTCAAGTCAAACGGACGTGCGGCCCCACAATCTGGGTGCACTGGACAGCCTAGCCATGTGAACGGGGTTTCCTTCCCAGCATCCCGTGGCTCGCGTGCTCTCCCTAGCCGCACCTCGCTTGCAGCTTCCTCATCAACTAGTAGCATATTTAAACTAGCGCCTCCCAATTAAGCCCGAGGAGCCGGAAAATCATGGTAGGGCTTTGGGAACTGTGCAATATGGCTCTGTACATAAAGTGCTCTACTCACTCCGTCTAGATGTGTAAGTCACCTTACGAAAACCAAATAATCCCAAAACACTTAGGCACCGTACATTAACTCACTTCTCGTTTTTTGTTTTGTTGCATATCAACCAATAAGATATGTGGGCTGTGCATGCTTTCAATGACTTGAGACTACCGAACATAACATGCAGTGCTTAGTTCATTGCATGCAATGCTATTAATTAGCAAAAAGACATTAAGTTTTCTTGTTTTCCTCTCCGCCTTGGTCGCGATGCAAACGTAAGATGACTTACACACCTAGACGGAGGAAGTACTACTACTCTGTAGCTTGTGGCGTTGCACGCAAGGACTTCACTCCATTATCGGCTCTACTACAAAAGAAATTTCTCTTGACGTGTTTTGTTTGAAACGGAGGCAAAAGCTTTGCTTCATCTCATTCATAAAGAAGGAACTACTAACAAAGTTCGACGAGATCCATCACACCTCCACAAATGGAAGCGAAAAGCCTAGTCTCGCTGTATTAAATAACTCAAATGTTCTGCCCCCGCAGTAACCGTCACTGATAAACAGGCTGCTAGTGTGTGCGTGAGAGGAGCGGCTGAATAGGCCAGCTACGTGAGAGGAGCGGCTGAATAGAGCACCGAGAGTACCCACTAGGCCACTATGCAAGTGTACTTCCCCTGCATTTATAGTACAACGATGGTTCTAGAGAACAGTAGTACCCTCCACTTCCAACTGTAGCTCCTTGGCCCTAAGATTCAAGAGTTTAAAACTGGTGCACTATACTAGACTAGACTAGAAGTACAGTACATCGCACTACTAGTTGAGAAGAGTAGTACCAGTACTTCTACATTACGAGTACGTACTCCTCCGTCACATAATGTAAGACGTTTTTTGACACTAGTTGGCGTGTACAAAAAAGGGCAAAAACATACCCAAAATTTCTTAATCCACGCCAAAAACTACTACCTAGTGCCAAAAATTTCTTACTAGTGCTATTACTTACATTATAATGCAGTCCCATAATGTTCCATAATCCCTTTATTTCAAAAAAATCTCTTCTGGAGAGAAGATTGCTGTCTCACTAGTAGAAAACGGAGCTTTAAAACTGGTTCATAAGGGCCTTTAGTGCCGGTTCCATAACCGACACTAATTGGTGGGCACTAAAGCCCCCCCCCCCTTTAGTACCGGTTCGGCACGAACCGGCGCTAAAGTGCCACCACGTGGCGTGAGCTCGCGCCCTGGTATGGGGGACCTTTAGTACTGGTTGGTGTTACCAACTGGTACTAAAGGTTTTTTTTTGAATATTTTTTTTGAAAATTTTGGAATTTTTTTTGATTTTTTTTTCAATTTTTAATTTTTCTGAATTATTTGGTGATTTAGTTTCTAATCACCTCTCTTAACTGCTCAAGTGTGGATCACTCATTCCAAATCACCTAACTTCCCGACCGGTCACCCATCCCTCTCACTACTCCAGCCCGAGCACGCTTAACTTTCGGGTTCTATTCTCCTTCGTTTCCAAGTCTGCACTTGTTGTTTTCCTAACAATAGTAAGATGTCAATCCTATTAACCCTCAGGAGTTTAGCTTGAGCATGAAGTCACACATTTCACTGTTTGAGTTTGAAACTATTATTCTAAAAGACAGTAATTATTTAGTAACACTAATTTTTCTTGAATAAATTTGACCATAGTTTGACCACAGTTTAACCATAGTTCGACCAGATTTGACCAAAATTCAAAAAATTGAAATAATTATTTAGTAACACTAATATTCTTGAATAATTATGTAGTAACATTAATACTTCTTGAATAAGTAGTTTGACCAGATTTGACAAAAAAAATTAAAAAACTTAAATTTGACCATATCTTTTTTTCCTTTTGGAATTTGAGGATTCTAAAAAACTGCAAACAGGTCGTAGGCCGTCTCCATCGGATGTGTATTTTCGTGTTGAATTTTTTGATATATTATACGTTTTTTCCGACATCGTATGCAAAAGTTATAGCCGTTTTACATTTTCCCTACACTTTTTGCAAAACATGTCCAAATTTAAGTTTTCAATTTTTCCTAACTAGTAGATGTAGTAATATAACTACCCCTCGAAGGATTTTATTTTTTGAAGTTTTTATCATTTTCTTTTGATTT
>NC_041386.1:56078461-56087773 GCF_002162155.2 Triticum dicoccoides | reverse complement strand
GAAAATTGCCCTATAGTGCCGGTTTGTGTCACAAACCGGTACTATAGGTCAGACCCCTTTAGTATCGGTTCGTGTCACAAACTGGTACTAAAGGTTAGCCCTTTAGTACCGGTTTGTGACACGAACCGGTACTAAAGGTGATCGTGGGGCCCCAGCCTGACGCCAGCCTGCCATCACCCCTTTAGTACCTGTTCGTGGCACAAACCGGTACTAAAGGTTCAACACGAACCGGCATTAATGCATAGCCATTCGAACCGGCACTAATGGTACCATTAGTGCCGGCTCAAATTCAAACTGGCACTAATGTGTCTCACGTTTGGCCCTTTTTCTACCAGTGTCTCCACACGAGCTTCTCATAGGCCAGCGCCACCGCATGTAGTCATGTGAGAGAGAGGGAGACATCCACGCAGCATGCAGAGAGAGGAGAACGCAGGCGGACAGCCAATGGGACGCAAGGGGCATTTTAGCTGCTAGCTCCTCCCATCCATGCGCCAGGGGTATTTCCGTCCAGAAAGCATGCAGTGAGCCCCTACCTTGGTATCCGGGTCTGCTCTTATGCGCAGAGTAAAAAGAATCGGAGGGAGTACTAGTAGTAAATAATAGCCTCACCCCTTCGCTGAGGAACGATCTACAGTTGGAAGGGACGAGGCCCTGCGGTTACTACGCTCTTATCTCCTCCTCGCCAGTTCCCCTCCCCCCGAAGAGAAGGCAGTTCGTCGCTGCTCCAATGGATTTGCCAGGCGGTTCTCCTCCTCGTCTGGGCTGGGAGACCTTGGACGACGATCCAATGGGAGAAATCGCACGCCGCTCCAACATCCTCACCGCCGCAAGACTCGGTGCTTCCTGTACCAACCTTTCCAAGACGCTGCTTAAACAGGCCACGCTTGTTGGTCTTCCATGTGTCCTCTAGGAGAAGGTTCTTCTATGGGACAATCCTTTGAACAGTCCGCCGCTCCCTGGCCATGGTTGCACGTTGACTCCGCTAGAGTTGCCGATGTTGAGAGGTAGTCGGATTTTGTCCGATGAGCAGGTCAGTAATGGAGTTTCATCATGTAGTACTTAGTTATTCCATTTCCATCCCGTAATTTCTCCGCTGCCAACCATCTTATATATAGGTCTGGGTCGGTGCCAACGAAGATTGGCTTGCATACCTCCGGCCGGATACCACCATCATTTTGCACAACATCCACAGCAGTGCGGCCGTTCCGGTAGATCCCTTCTCCACCATTTGGACCGGCCTTCCGGACTGGCTGGGCTTGAATACGTATGATGATGCCTACATGAGATCGAAGAAGATAGCAATTTCGGACCTGCCGGCAAAGCGACGCGGCTACGACGATTACTATCTCATCGCGGTGTTCGACATAAGGATTGCCATCAATGCAAGAGGCAGTAACGGCAAAGGCTGGCGCATGTTGGCGGCAGCAGATTTGTACCCCTACATGTTCGAAGACGCCGTGCGCCATCTAGGCCGCATCTTCGAGGTGACAAGCCAGGGGACTTGTTTCATCTGGTTGCCATCCTACGGTATGGGAGATTACAAACGGAATGCACAAACCATCATTTGCATCCCTAACGGTACTCCATTATTTTGCAGGGACCAGTCATCCCCCGATCAAAATAAGACCGCCGATCCTGGATGTGCATTTGCATCCGCGATTCGGTCTAACCTGGAACCTTGTAGCTGACTTTGGCATATTGGGATCAACTATCTTAGCATTCGTTACCCATGGTACCACTGATGTGCAACATGGTCACACAATCTACCACGATCGGACCGTCACCATCTACCCAGGTATTCCATTTTTTAACCCTCTCGCCTTCTCTTTCATTGTTGCTAGCTAGGCCCTTGAAGACTTGAACCCACTAGCTGCCACCATTTTTGTTTTTCCTTGTCTTACTATCTCATCCATGTAGCCAAGAGTGCTATATATAATAAGCCGGTTATTTTACTTCCTCTATACCAGAGTAGTACTATTTGCTGCACAGTATTACTGACCGCCATATTTGAGCACAACATTATTATGCACGGACCTTGACTTTGTACATCACCATGTGTCTAGATCTGGGATGCCGCGTGTACCAGATGAATGGCGCCGAGTTCGACCCTCGTGATGCTACATGGGTGCCGAGGAACACTCTTGGAGAGTACTCACTTTTCATCGGGGACAGCTACCCCATTGTGAAGCGGATGCCACCTTCTATGCACGACACGAAAGGCCTGCCGTTCATGAAGCATGGTTGTGTCTTTAGTGCGCACCGCCGGATGAACGACATGCTGGGACACACTATCCCTGATTTATGCCGATTCAGCTTGGATGAGTCTCCATCGTGTGGAACCGGACTAGAAAGCTGCGATAATGATTCCCGTTGTCCACCGCTATGGATCGTGCCATCCATGAAGAACACCTGGGACTGGAACCTGGAGGAGGACATGTAGCCCATCTATAACGTGTAAGTGGAGTACGGTAATTGTGAATGGTAGCGCTGTGAATATATGTAGACTAGTCGTGCACAAATTTATCACATGAATAGGAGATGAACTTGTGTGGCATACTGGCATTTGTCCTTTAGAATTTATTACTAGTAAATGTGTTATGTGTACGTGAAACTTGTGTAGTTGTTGCACGGGCTCCAACACGCTCTTTGAGAAAAAAAGGTGCCACAGCTTTGGATATACGTGATGTGGCGGCATCATACAGTAGCATCGTTCGCTATAGTTGTAGTACACTCCTACTAGGATGACAACTCCTATCAAACCTTGCGCTTGGCTCTTTGCCTCTTCGGGAGGTTCAACAGTCCGTACTTGTGTGAACCTTGCACTTGGCTCTTCGCCTCTTCGGATGGTCCAACAATGATGATACTACAGTACAATATGCTCCTGGCAATCTTACACCGATTGAACTGCTACACATCCACCGCGAGGGCGAGGTCGAGGACGAGGGAGAGGGAGAGGGAGAGGGCGCTGTAGTCAAAACCCTCTCCTCGTCCTGCGAACCACCGCGTGCATGGGCGAGGGAGAGGCGTAGTAAGCAAGCTTCTCCTCGTTCGGCGAGTTGACGGGACACATCAAAGCAGTACTAGTACTAGTAGTAGTAGTCCATACTGTGTCCTTTCCGATTAATATGGCTTAATTTGAAACGAGAAAAATACACTAGCGGTCAACGTATGTAACAATACGCTTTTGACGATCACTATATATAGTTTTGCGGCGATTATACAATCACTAGCTCATCGTAGAGCACCGTATTGCACCATACTGACCGGCCACATAGTCGACGTGGCACTTTGTTGACAGGTTAAAGTGTCACCTGGTTTCTGGGTCCCACCTGTCAGTTGGCAGAGCAAAGAAATTAGTTAAACAAAAGTTTACGCAGGCGCGACATGAGTCCAACCCTTGCGCGCGAACCGCCCTGGTTGTGTATGTGAGTGCATGCACGTGTCCTCCCTCGGTCTTCCAACAAAGAGTGTGCATCGACTATAAAAGAAAGAGTGTAGTACATGATGTACATCTACACTTCCAATGCATTTAGCCTTTAATCCAAATCAATATTGATTGACTAATGCACCAACTTGTGCTGTAGGTATAGGCTACATGTCTATCCTTAATTATATGATGCAACGGCCTTCATTTAATCTTCTTATCTCAATGGTCGCATGCACACATAAGTCTGCTACTTTTGGGCGTTAATTATGCCCTGGTCAATGTGTAAATCTCTAAATGTACAGTCTTTCACGGACGTAGGGAGTAGGTTGAGCACTTGAGCGTGAGCGTGTGTGTTGCGTCGTGTGCTGTGTGCCGCATGGGTGCCTGAGTGTTGCGTGCGTCCATGTGTATGTGTGAGTGTTGCATGTTGCATGCATGCATGCATGCATGCATGGGGCTTACTCCCTCCCATTGACATGTTCATATTTCAAGCTTCCTCTGTCCCCTCCCGACCGCCACCCAGCTGGAGACTCTTCCCCGACGACGTCGTCCACCGCAATAGCTCATCGTCCCTCATCCACCACACCGTATGAGGATCCGTCGTCGATCTCTTCATCTCGCCGGATCAGCCGCCCCATCCTCCACCTCCAAGGAGCTGCCCAACCTTTGCCTCGTCTATCATGCCACCTCCATCCCCACAGCACCGTCTTGACCTGCCCCACTGGAACCGCAACACCCTCACCAATTTCTCCGATGAAGCCGAGGACAGCTCGGCGCCACCAAGGAGGTTCTGCACTCACCGTTGCATTTTACCTTTTATTCGATCTCACGGGGCTGCTGGTGCTCGATACCAAGCAACCATGGTGGGTCTCCATCGATGGTGCCATCACCGACCACTTCATCAATGGTGTCTCTCCCCCACGTCGTCGTTTCCTCGGTGGCGACATCCTCACCGGCACTAGCTGCAGCTGCTCCGGCTCTCGCTCACGTTGCGGCTCTGTTCTTGCTGTCGGTCGCGCTGCTGCATTTCTCCTGCTTTCGTTTGTGTTGTTGCTTTGCTCTGCTATTGTTGTCAGTCGCGCTGCTACTCCACTCTTGCTCTCGTTCATGCCGTTGCTCTGCTCTTGCTCTCACTCGCGCTGCTGCTGCTGTTGCACGACCTTAGGCAGCTACAAGAGTTGCTGCTTTAGCACTCGCTCGCGGTGCTGCTGCACGACTTGCTCTCTGCTAGTGTGTTCCCTGCTCGAGCGTCTGCTGATTTAGAGCACTGCTTCTCTGCTACTAGTGCTCGAATGCCCTAAACACCTATTGCAATGCTCTGCTACTAGTTCAATCAGTTTAGACAGTAAAAATTCAGTTTCGACTGTAAAGTTTAGTTTCTTTAGTTAAGTTCAGAGTGAACAATATTTACAGATTCTGTCGGGGCAGCCATGGCGGGGCTGATGCGTTTTATAGTCCCACTTCAGATTAACATTGTTTGTCTTGTCCTACTTCAGCCTCGCCGCCGTACACCTCACCGGAGCTGCTCCAATGACGGAACCTTCCATCATAGCGGAGCAGTACCCTTGGCGCCGTTTCCAGAGGCCTCCGATCTTCTTCCCCGCCTCCGACAGTCACACCAGCATCACCATCCTCCGCGGCCAACCCAATGATGCTGAGGTCGCCAAGGCTATGCCAAAGAGGTTGTACACTCGTCGCATCACTTTGTTAATCTGCATTCATGTCGACCCCTCAGGGATCCTTTTCTATGGAACTACTATGGTACTACTATTCATGCATTTGGTTAGAAGGAGTGGAGCAAAGCAAAACTGGAGGATTTTTTCCTTTGATGTCTCTTTCAAAGAAAAAATGTTGGAATGTTAATATCCACTTGGATGTCCTTGTAGAATTAATATGCATGAAGAACATGACTAATTGCATTACTGGCATAATAAGATTCTTATTTTTTTTCTTTTTTCACGTGGTTTCACTTTAATTTGACCATGTTTCTCCATGCCCATGTTCTTCGAATTCATGTGAACCAAATACCCAGGTTGACAGAAATCCTATGTTTCCAAATGCTCTGTTTTGCACGTGCAGCCCCATCCTATTCCTGTGTTTTTCCTGTCCCTGCGTTTCTAGAATCCTCCAATTCTAAGGAGCCCTTACAGATTTACTTCATTTTTAGATAGGCATCAAAGAAAACTCTATGTGTTATGTCCTGCTCCTGCCGATTAACATTGTTTGTCTTGTCCTGCTTCACCCTCGCCGCTGTACACCTCACCGGAGCTGCTCCAATGACGGAACCTTCCATCATAGCGGAGTGGTACCCTCGGTGCCGTTTCCAGAGGCCTCCGATCTTCTTCCCCACCTCCGACAGTCACACCAGCATCACCATCCTCCACGTCCAACCCAATGATGCTGAGGTCGACAAGGCTATGCCAAAGAGGTTGTACACTCGTCGCATCACTTTGTTACTCTGCATTCATGTCGATCCCTCAGGGATCCTTTTCTATGGAACTACTATGGTACTACTATTCGTGCATTTGGTTAGAAGGAGTGGAGCAAAGCAAAACTGGAGGATTTTTTCCTTTGGTGTCTCTTTCAAAGAAAAAATGTAGGAATTTTAATATCCACTTGGATGTCCTTTGAGAATTAATATGCATGAAGAACATGACTAATTGCATTACTGGCATAATAAGATTCTTATTTTTTTTCATTTTTCACATGGTTTGACTTTAATTTGACCATGTTTCTCCATGCCCGTGTTCTTCCAATTCATGTGAACCAAACGCCCAGGTTGACAGAAATCCTATGTTTCCAAATGCTCTGTTTTGCACGTGCAGCCCCATCCTATTCCTGTGCTTTACTGTCCCTGCGTTTCTAGAATCCTCCAATTCTAAGGAGCCCTTACAGATTTACTTCATTTTTAGATAGGCATCAAAGAAAACTTTGTGTGTTATGTCCTGCTCCTACCGTGCCATCATCCACCCCACCTGAGGTGCACGATCGACAAAAGCATTCATGGCAGCAGAGATTCCCCCTGCAGAATTTCTTTCGTCGCGTCAGATCATCTTCCTCATTATCGGCAGCCATGCTAACTGCATTACCATCATCGACTGAGCAGATGAACCTGAGGACTGCACAGTTTCAGAAGAGTGGTCGCAGTCTTTCGTGTTTGCTTATGTTATACATCAATTATTATTACTTGCTACTTTATCGTTCAAACCTGAGTTGTAAAATGCCCATGGTTCTCATATCGAGGCAGCAATGAATAGTATTTGTCTACTATCTGGTTCATCTGGGGTCTTCTATGTGGTTCATGTTGGGTGGGCAACAAACAGCAGATGAATACCTATCTTTTTAAACTGAAGCTATAATCTACCTGCTATCATTTGTTTTGGATCGATCCACTCATTTTCTACCATTAGTCTTGATTTCTTCATGCACCCCTCAGGCGTTAAAAAATCTAACCATTTTTAATTATGCATGTCAGTTATTATACACAACCGTACTGAACATGTAGAGAAAAAGAGAAGATCGTTGCGAGGGAATATAATGGCATACAGACACCGCTCCATGGTGGGCGAAGTGGGCCCCCTCCCGCCATTCCAGATTGTATTCCAGAGGAAGATAACTGTTTAGTTGGGGATTCAGAGGGAGCTGACCACTCCTATTTACCACCTGAGGTGTTTGCTCTAACCTGGCATGCTGATGTTGGTCATATCATGCATATGGCGCCTCCCATTGCTTACATTATACATATTATATGTCATCAGCTTAGTTTAGATTTGCTTTGTGTGAATGCCACCTATTTGGTTTCTATATCATACTCCCACCTTTCCTAAATATTTTTCTTTTTACAGATTTCAACAAGTGACTATATACGAAGCAACATGAGTGAATCTACACTATAAAATATGTCTATATACATCCGTTTGTGGTAGTCCATTTGAAATCTCTAAAAGGAAAAATATTTAGGAATGGAGGGCGTATATGGGAATTATGCAATGCAATCTTCTTTAGCCAGGCATCATATACGTGAATCATGCAATGACATCCTGTTTAGCCAGTCATCGTATATGTGAATTGTATCGTGCCATTTTTTTCATAATGTATTCCATTTGTAAACAATGTTTATACATTCATCTACTCTTCCTATGCATCAGCCATTTGAGTCGGTCATGGGAAAATCTGGAGTGGAAACAAGGTCTTCTGAGCAGTCAGTGCTACCTATCGATGCAGTTGCTAGTTATATATAGCTCCTCAGAGGAGGATTCAGAGACAGATGACCAGTCATATTCCCCCCGAGGTGCATGCTCTAACTTGGCAGGGTTATATTGATCATATCATGCATATGGTGTCTTGCATTGCCATGTAATCTGCTTAGATTAGACATGCTTTGTGTGAATGTCTCCTGTTTGCTTTCTATATCAGATATGTGAATTATGCAATGCCATGTTTTCAGCCTGTTATCATATATGTGAATTATGCACCACCATGTAGCCAGGCATCATATATGTGAATTATCTCATGCCATCTTTTTTTCATTACGTATTCCATTTGTCGACAATCTGTGACATTTAACTACTCTTCATGTGTATCAGCCATTTGAGTCAGTTATGGAAAAATCAGGAGTGAAAACAAGGTCTTTAGAGCAGGCAATGGTACCTGTTGAAGCATATATCTCGATGGTTATAGGGAGCTCCTCAGAGGATGATTCAGAGACAGATGACCAGTCCTATATCCCACCTGAGGTGTATGCTCTAAGTTGAAAATGTTTATATTTCTCATATCATGCATATGGCGTCTTGCGTTTCTTAGTTTAGACATCATTCCCACAATATTGAATTCCATCTGCTTAGTTTAGAGATCATACATGCGAGTGCCAGCTGCTTAGTATATGAATCAATTATGTCAATTATATCATGCCATCCTGTATACTTAGACAACATGTATGTGAATTATTTCATCCCAACCTATTTTTAGAAAGACATCATATAGTTTTGTCATGTCATCGTGTTTAGATACTCATCATATGTTGAATTATGCCATTATATCCCGTTAAGTTATCCATCATATATCTGAAACTATGTCATGCTATCCTGTTTAGTTAGGCATCATATATGTGAAATTGTGTCTTGATGTCATGTTTGATTAGAAAACATATGTGTAAATTACCACATCTGTTTATCATACAATGTCTGTACATTCAATTTATTTTCTTGTTTATCATACATTGAATTGGAGGGGGTGATGGCAGTATCTAATGCAGATAGAACCATGGTTGTACTGGACCACAAACTAGCCCCACCACACATAATCAAGACTCTTCCAGATTGCACACTTACACTGTTGGGCAAAGAACCAGCTACAACCCATCTAACCCCAATCCCAACGGATAGTAACCCACTTCTAGTTGACAAAGCACCATGTCCACCACAAAGTGCCCCCACACGAGCAGTTTGTAAAGCAACTGCAGTGCCAAAAGCACGAAGACCACCACAGAGAACCCAAACTCCATGTTTAAAACAGAAGAGCAACTATTCTCAGGTCAGATTCCGTAGCAATGGTCCATACTCCTTTAATGTTGCATCACTGTATTTACTCATACCAACTACTTTCGATTTTGAAGGATCCAATTGATACTCCAATGGCGCAACATGTATGTTTTAAACTTATTTCTTTAACTGGATTGTTGTGCTAACTTCTTGCTCTATGTTGATTTCAATTTCAGTTGTATAAACAGTTATGTTCTCATGTGATGCACGTTACAAGTGTTGCCAATGCTGTGTAGTTTATAACACTTATATTCTGTCTATGCTGCTGTGTCTTGAAAATATATGAGTTGAACTATGTCTCTATCTTGATTTGGCAACATAAACTAGAATGATATGGACAAAACA
>NC_041386.1:56076177-56078174 GCF_002162155.2 Triticum dicoccoides | reverse complement strand
TTGTTATCCTGTCCACCTTACTATTGAACTGATTTCCCGAAATGAGTTTCGTATACTACATGCTAAAGTTGTGATGTGTCTGCTTGTTTCTCTTGCAGTATGCGAACAGAATATTGGAGAATAGCACCCCACTATGCAATGGTAGAGAAAGTACTGCAGTTCAAGATAGTGACACTAGTAGAAAAAGGGTCAAATGTGAAGCACATTAGTGCCGGTTTGAATTTGAGCCGGCACTAATGTGACCATTAGTGCCGGTTCCAACGGCTAGGCGGGCGGGCATCATTAGTACCAGTTTGTGGGCAATCTTTAGTACCGGTTCATGCCACGAACCGGTACTAATGAGGATGTGTCAGGCTATGGTCAGGCTGGGGCCCCCACGAAGACCTTTAGTACCGGTTCATGCCATGAACCGGTACTAGAGTTTCTTTGTAAGCTGATTTTTAGACCCACCTCTCCAAGAGAGAGGTAGTATGAGCGGTTTATAACCCGTGAGTGCACAGACAATGACGAAGAGTTGCAAAGCTCACCTACATGTTGATTAGCTTCAAGCCTTGCGGAATAGCATAGATTGCACTGAGCTATGTGCAGTGCAGTCTACACTATTCCGAATGGCTTGAAGCAAATTAACCAGCATTGAACCTCTTTTTTATTTTTAATAACTTATTTGAACTCCAGACTTCTTTTGTGTTCAGTATGCAGCATTCAAAGCGACGTCATCAATTTCCAACATGTTCTGACATCATTTGTTGTTTTTCGATCATTTACCTAATTGTTTAGAGAGCTAAATGACCGTGAAATTGAAAATCACTACAAAATGAATCTTGAAAATGTTGAAACTTGGCATGGTATCAGCATATCACCCGCATAGCATGCGCGAAAGAGTAGAGAGGGTCATGGCAAAAACTGGACGCAATTCATGTACAAACTGGACAAACTCTTTCGGAGTATCAGGGTTTCGGACGA
The DNA here is from genome assembly GCF_002162155.2 of Triticum dicoccoides. Taxonomy (NCBI): domain Eukaryota; kingdom Viridiplantae; phylum Streptophyta; class Magnoliopsida; order Poales; family Poaceae; genus Triticum; species Triticum dicoccoides. The sequence continues at coordinate 56,077,211 of NC_041386.1, read as the reverse complement.
GAACTCATCTGTTACACGGCCACTTCAATGTTTTTTAAACTTATTTGAACTCCAGACTTCTTTTGTGTTCAGTATGCAGCATTCAAAGCGACGTCATCAATTTCCAACATGTTCTGACATCATTTATTGTTTTTCGGTCATTTACCTAATTGTTTAGAGAGCTAAATGACCGTGAAATTGAAAATCACTACAAAATGAATCTCGAAAATGTTGAAACTTGGCATGGTATCATCATATCACCCGCATAGCATGCGCGAAAGAGTAGAGAGGGTCACGGCAAAAACTGGACGCACTTTGTGTACAAACTATATAAAAAACTATACAAAAAAATTACTCAAAAATAAATAGAAGAAAATAAATAATGCAGAAAAGAGAAAAAACTATATAAAAAACTACTCAAAAATAAATAGAAGAAAATAAATAATGCAGAAAAGAAAAAACTATATAAAAAATTTGTTGGCGCGCTGTCCAGTGGGCCTGCCAGACCTTGGGTGTGCAAATGCAGGCCTAGAAGGGCCAGCAGGCTCACAGGGCAGCGCGCCCTAGTTAATTAGGCCCAGAAGCCTACTATATAGAGAAGCTCGAAGGAGTAGCCGCGGCTGGGTTTATAAACCAGTGCGGCTGCCTTTCGCTCGGCGAGGTGGGACTAAACATTGTGCACCGCCGGTGGCAGCGCACAACCTTTAGTACTGGTTGGTGGCTCCAACCGGTACTAAAGGGGGGGGTCTTTAGTACCGGTTTGTGGCACGAACCGGTACTAAAGGGGCCGTTTCCCGCCCCTTGGCCTGGCGAAAATTGGCCTTTAGTACCGGTTGGTGGCTCCAACCGGCACTAAAGACCCCTCCTATATATATGGAACCTACGAAAAAATCAGTTTCATCGACCACCAGTAGTTCTTCTCGATCCAAACTTCTTCGCCGCGTCCGTCGCCCCATCGCGCGCCGCCCTCCCCGCCCCCGCCGCCCGTCGTCGCCCATGCCACCCGTCGTCGCCGTCACCACCGTCGCCCCCGCCACCCGTCGTCGCCGTCACCG